>NW_006408737.1:4446008-4448389 GCF_000296735.1 Chrysochloris asiatica
GAAACCCTGTACAGGTTCGCTATCAGTCGGAACCGACTCCACGGCACATAACCATGCTACCAGGGTTCCTTCATTAGAACAGTGGTGATGGTGATGGTGGTGGTGGTGGACTGTGGAGTCGGTTCTGACTCATAGCAACCCTGTATAGGGTTTCCGAGGCTGTAAATCTTTATAGGAGTAGAAAACATCATCTTTCTCTCACAGAGCAACTGGTACATTTGAATAATGGATCCTGCGGTTATCAGCCCAACTCGTAATCCACCATGCTACTACAACTCATTCATTAGGTCGGTTGTTGTTAAGTACCGTTGAGTCTGTTCCAACTCCTAGCAACCCTATATAAGATTTCCAAGGACAAGCTGGTGGGTTGGAACTGCCGACATTTTGTTTTGAATTCCAGTGTTGAACCTACATCATTATACCAGGAGTCCATTGTTGTTGTTAAGTGCCATTGAGTTGGTTCAGACCCATAGCAACCCTATATAGGGTTCCCAAGGAGCAGCTGGTGGGTTTGAACTGTTGATCTTGTGGTTCACAGTCCAGTGCTGACTCTCCAGTGCCACACCAGGACTCCATTGTTGTTGTTGTTGTTGTTAGGTGCCATCAAGTTGGTGCCGATTCCTAGTGACCTTATGCATAGCAGATGTTAAAATAAGATGAAGCTTAGAGCTAAGCAGAGAGACAAGGCCTAAGAGGAGAAGGTTGGGCGATCAATCAGATGAAATCAAAACTGGAGAACAAAATTTTAAATGTGGGAACCATGGAACCAAGAGCAGACAGAATGGCACAAAGAGAGTGAGGAGGCTTCAGGCTAAGCACATGGAATGGGTAGGATTTGTTGCTGACTTTTATGTGCTCATGAAAGTGTCATAGATGGTTAGGTACCTCGGGTTTAAGGGACAGGGTAAAACAGACATTTTACTTCCATTGTTAACTTCTATAAGAATCAACTATTTCTCCTTTTCTAGTCTTGACTGTGTATAATCATGTTAGGATAATCTTTGGTTTTCTTGTTTCCTCTAAGTTTATGAAGGACAAAAATTTTCAGAAATTTTGTTCTCTAAAAAGCCAAAATCTATCTATCTTTATTAATTTCTCTTTCATTTTCTGCACGTCAACCACGTGCTTCTTACTCTACACCTCCTTTGAAGAGATGCTTTTAAGAACCTTTCTTTCATGCACCCCAGGGATGTTGCAGCCCTCATCAGGGATTAAAGACTTTGGAGTTCTAGTTCCTGCCCATCACTTGCCAGCTGCATGACCTTGAGCGTGTCACTTTCCTTCTCTGGGGCGAAGGTTTCTGATCTGTGAAAGGAGGGACGTTTAACTAAATCATCTTTGAGGACCTCCCAGCTCTGCTATTCTGGATTCTCTGTGTCTGTCTCCTTTGCTGACCCATCTCCACACCACAAGGAAATGGCATTCCAAATTCTCACTGGTGAGCAGGTGTCTGCCCACAGACCCTGCTCCCCAGATGCTACAGGCAATTTGGGAGCTATATTTTTAAAATCACCACAGATGGGAAGATTAAACCAAAATGAGACATGTTTGAAAATGCTGCAGTTAGCATTTTAGCACCCTCCCTTCATCCCTCACTGAATCTGGCTTTCCCGATGGCCACCCAAATAGCCCATGATCTTCCTGATTGTCCAACAAAATCTTCTGGAGGAGAGCCTGCAATCACTGTCGACTCCATAGGCCATCCTCCTGGCCGTCCCACAATCCTCGTTCCAGTCCATTTCAGGGCTATTGAAATCCGACATGGACAATGTTACAGCTGGTTTAACAGTCTTGGATATCTGCATAAACATGGGCAGATTTGCTTTTTCATTGTGCCCTAGAGAACTATAACAGCTTCTATTATCTTCCCTACCATATCTGTATGTAACCTTAATCCAAGTTCTTGGCTCTACAGATACATTGCATATGTCATCTTTTTATCCATATAATAATGCTCTTCCTGCCTCTGTATTGCTGTTTTTCTCTCCTAGAAACAATCTGTCTTCAGTAACACCCCCAGAATTGGGACCATTTTTTATTCTAACAAGCCTGCTCCTCTCCCAACACACATACTGACTTATTGAGTGATACTATCTCTAGATGTGAGGTTGACTTTTCCCTGAACAGGTGAGCTGAGCCTCAGATTGGATGATGACAAGGTGGGAGATGGCCACAAGGCTGTCAGGGCAGACAGTCAAGGCAGGAGGGGTCTGCTGGAACTGGGAGCCAGGAATTGAATGGGGATGGTCCAAGGTGAGGCTCTTGGCAGCTAGATTGAGTCCAGAAGTTGGTGTTTTAAAACCCAAACCAGTGGGGGAACAAACAAGATGGTAGATCGGGTGGAAGTGCAGTAAAGGAGCTCCGCCAACAACAACACAGAA
>NW_006408737.1:4451986-4460854 GCF_000296735.1 Chrysochloris asiatica
GACTGCAAAGCTGTTTGAACTGCAAGGTCGGCAGTTCAAGCTCACCAGCTGCTCCTTAGAAACCCTATACAGGGTTGCTATGGGTCAGAATTGACTTGATGGTACTTAACAACAAATACTAGATAATTAAGACAGAATTTGGTACTGAGAGTGGAGTGCTGCTCTAAAGGACATTCAAACTGTGGAGGAAGTTTTGGATTGGATAAGAAGAGGCTGGAAGAGCACTAAGATGCCCAATAGCAATAGTCCAAATTGACTACAAAAGTCTGTTGGTGGAATTAGGGATGTCAAAGGCAATTTTGATGAGGGCTCAGAAGGCAGTGAGAAGAGCTGTGTCAGAGATGGCACAGATGGTGAGAAGAGGCAGACAAATTGTAGCAGCAGAGCCCGGAGACTGTCACAAGATGGCATAGAAGCTGACCCACAGAGCAAGATAGCTGATCACCTTCATATAAAAAACTTCTTGGAAGTTGGGGTGCCTCTGTCAGTGAAGTTAGACTCTCTGACCCACAAAGCAAGAAAGCTGAGTACCTTCCAACCAAGGTTTACTGGTGGAATTGAATGCCTCTGGGTACTTACCAATAGTGCTGAATTGCTTTTTGACACTGGCTTGCTTGAGCAGACACCAGGTTGGCCTCTTCTAGAGATCAAGGAACCAGGAAGCAGAAGCTGAAGAGACAAGGAGCACAGGAAGCAGAGCTGCCTCTGTTTCGAAAGGTAGAACCACGACCTGTGGGACTTTGAATGGTGTGACTACAGTTTCCGAAGTTCCCAAGTGTTGGCTTCTTCACCCACTTGGGTACAGGTTGTGGGGCTGCCTTTAAGATGGAGTCTCAGCCAAAAGTTGAGGGGGTGAGGCTGCCATGCCTAAGAAGGCAGAAGAATGGGGCCTGAGGGGATAGGGTCACCACACAGATGGACTAGGAGAACGAGGCAGCCCAAAGCTGGGGAAGCAATGTTGCCATTCCAGGCAGTCTGGAGGGCGGAGTTGAAATTCAGGTTCAAGGGGCTTCTACTCAGAACCCAGAGTGCATGGCCACCACCCAGAGTTTAGAGGGCATGCCCATTGTCTAGATGATCTCCGAGAACAGAAGGTGATTTTCAAGCCTTGAGAGAGAATCTAAATGTTCTGCTGGATTTTACTTGCTTAATACTTGTTATTATTGAATGATGCAGAATGCATCAAGAGAAGATGGAAGGAATACACAGAGTCATTATACCAGAAGGAAATGGTTAATGTTCAGCCATTTCAAGAGGTACCATATGATCAAGAGCCAATGATACTCAGGGAGGAAGTCCAAAATGCATTGAAGGAATTGGCAAAGAACAAGGCACCAAGAATTGATGGAATAAAAATTGAAATCTTTCAAGAAACTGAGGCGGCACAGGAGGCACTCACTCATCTCTGCCAAGAAATTTGGAAGACAACTATCTGGCCGACTGATTGGAAGAGATCCATATTTGTGCCCATTCCAAAGAGAGGTGACCCAACAGAATGCGGAAATCATTGGACAATCTCTTTGATATCTCAAACGAGTAAAGTTTGCTAAAGGTAATACAGAAACGGCTACAATCATACATTGACAGAGAACTTCCAGAGGTTCAAGCTGGATTCAAAAGAGGCCGTGGAACGAGAGATATCATTGCTGATGTCCGATGGATCTTGGCTGAAAGCAGAGAATAACAGAAAGATGTTTACCTATGCTTTATTGACTACGCAAAGGCTTTCGATTGTGTGGATCATGACAAGCTATGGACAACATTGAGAAGTATGAGTATTCCAGAACACTTAATTGTACTTCTAAGAAATCTGTACCTAGACCAAGAAGCAGTTGTTCGAACAGAACATGGGAACACTGAATGTTTTAAAATTAAGAAAGTTGTGTGCAACAAGGTTGTATTCTTTCACCATACTTATTCAGCCTGTATACTGAGCAAATAATATGAGAAGCTGGATACTATGAAGAAAAACATGGCATCAGGATTGGAGGAAGACTCATTAACAACCTGCGATATGCAGATGATACAACCTTGCTTGCTGAAAGTGAAGAGGACTTAAAACATTTACTGATGAAGATCAAAGAGCACAGCCTTCAATATGGATTACATCTCAATGTCAAGAAAACAAAAATCCTCACCACTGGACCAATAAACAACATTCTTATCAATGGAGAAAAGATTGAAGTTGTCAAGGACTTCATTCTTCTTGGATCAACTATCAACACTCATGAAGCAGCAGTCAAGAAAGAGATCAGACGACTATAGCATTAGGCAAATCTGCTGCACAGGAACTTTTTAAAGTGTTGAAGAGCAAAAGATGTCACCTTGAGGACTAAGGTGTGCCTGACCCAAGCCATGGTATTTTCAATAACCTCATATGCATGCAAAAGCTGGACAGTGAATAAGAAAGATCGTGGAAGAATTGATGCCTTTGAATTATGGTGTTGGAGGAGAATACTAAAAGTGCCATGGGCTGTCAAAAGAACCAATAGATCTGCTTTGGAAGAAGTGCAGCCAGAGTGCTCCTTAGAGGCCAAGATGGCCAAACTTTGTCTCTCATACTTTGGACATATTGTCAAGAGGGACCAGTCACTGGAGAAGGATATCATGTTTGGTAAGGTGGAGAGGGTCAGAGAAAAAGAGGAAGACACCCAATGAGATGGATTGGCCAGATGGCAGCATTGATGGACTCAAGTGTGGCAGCAGTAGTGAGGTTGGCCCGGGATCGGACATTGTTTTGTTCTGCTGTGCATGGGGTTGCTATGGTTGGTTCCGACTCGATGGCACCTAACAACAACAACAATACTTGTTATCCTTTCTTTCCCTCCAATGGCTCCTGTTTGTAATAAAAATGTTTACCTTCTGCCTGTTCTACCATTATATTTGGAAACTAGTAACTTGCACTCTAGATTCACAGATGAAAAGGAAGTTTGTCTCAGGTTGAAATTTGGACTTGGAAGAACTTTGGAATAATACAATGAGGTTAGTGTGCTTTCAACTGTATGTGTGTTAGTTGCATTTTGTTAGGTGCAAGTATGACTTTATGACTGTCATCATTTAGAGATTATGCATGGTGTAAGTAAATATGTACTAGTGCTAAGTTGACAAGGGGTGGCTTGTGATAGTTAAGGATTGGAGAGTCCCAAGAATGTGGTATGCAATTCCTTTAATATTACAAGAGAGAAAAGGAGAGAGACGAGCAGAGAAGGAAGGACCCACTACAACTGAGATGGAAGAGCCACGGGTGGTGTGTGTCCTTTGGATCTGGGGTCCCTGCTATGAAGCGTCTACATCCTGAGGAAAACTGACGCTGAGACACCTGGGAAACTCCAAAGAATGCTGGGCCTACGGATGCTGAAAAGAGACAAAGACATTCATCCAGATCCAATGCTCTGAATTCTAACTTCTAATCTCCGAAACCATGAGAAAACAAATATGTTTGTTAAAGTAGTCCACTTGTAGTACTTCTGTTATGTTGTTGTTAAGTGCTGTCAAGTCAATTCTGATTCATAGTGACCCTGTATAGAGTTTCTGACAAGCAGCTGGTGAGTTTGAACCACCGATCTTTGCGTTCAAACCAAACTTCTGGCTAAGTGCTTACCTTACAGGATCATACCAGGACTCCATTCATGTTATAGTAGAATAACTAAGACACCCCATGATTATATCACTAGTCCCATCCAGATAATCTAGGATCATCCTTAAACATCTGTAAAATCCCCTTTCCATGTAAAGTCACATATTCACAGATGCCAGGGGTTAAAAGGAGTATATCTTTCGGGGAGCATTTTTCTTGTTACCATACCTGTTTTCTTAAGTAATCTTACAACAAGCCTGTATTTCTCATGGTAATTATTCATACAATTCTGTATTATATGTCTGTCTTGCCCACATCTTCTGGAAGAGACTGTTTAAATATCATATGATTTCATCCATTTAGGAATATTTGGTGAATGTTGTTCTTCTTGTTGTTAAATGCCATCCAGTTGGTTCCAGTTTATAGCGACCTATATAGGGTTTCTGAGGAGCATCTGATGGGTTTAAACTGTCTACCTTGTGGGTTAGCAGTCCAGTGCTGATCCTACAGTGCCGCACCAGGAGTCCATATTTAGTGAACAGCTGATTTTTTTCAGGTTAATGACCTATTGGCTAATGACCCACTGACTTGTTATTCGTTAGCCAGTGACTCTTTGACTTGCCAGTAGCCAATCATTTTATGAAGAATTTGTTTTAAGTGACATACGGATGGTAGGCTCTGTAGCTTAAAAGGAATCTAGGGTTGGATGAGGGCTGCTATGGTGGGCAATATACAGTCTGTGTAAGTAGAGGCAACCAGTTAATCAAGAGAGGAATCAAGCAGAAACAAAATTGGAAGGATCAGTAGACAGACTGAGATGTTCCCGGTTCTAAATACTGTGGGGCCTAACTGTACTTTCCAGCCTATCATTTTAGTCTAAGATATCTGTATTGCTATAATAAACCTTTCTGTTCTGAGCCTATTAGAACAGCATTTAATTGTTTGTAACCCAAACAACTCCAAATAGAATAGTCTTTTTTCCTTGACAACTTAAAAAGTTGACTTATGGAACACTTAAAAAGCAAAGATCAACAGGGGTCTTAGAAAATGCCAAGAACAATGAAGAGGAGGGGGTATTTCCCCTTGTGAGCTCCTTCTATTTGTGGTGCTTCAGCACCCCAGGTAAAGTACCCATAAACCCCAGAGCTATGGATTAATGAATTGATTTTTTTTTTTTTTGGTCTAGCAGCATGTGAACAAAAAGTATAAATAGGGTCTGTGCTCTTTCAGTGCCTTAGCTGTCAGGAAAAAATTGAAGAAGATCTGAAACTGCTGAGGAGCCAGCTGGTGATTTAATTTTCCCTAATTTCTCTCCCTCTGGGGAAATTGCCAGATTAAATGGAAGTCAGCACCTCTCAACTCTGCTACGTTATGTGCACAGTTGTCCTGGGAACGCAGGCCTATGGGCTCCATACGGAGGTGCTACAGTCTGGTGCTGCCTGTGAGTCCCCACCCTCCTGCTGCTGGATCTCCGGATCCAGGATACATAGCAGCGAAATCCTGCTTTGGCATTGAGCACAAGTCCACTCACATTGTCCTTCCCAAGACTGTTTTTCATTGTTACTTATACCCCTCTCATTTAGGACTTCTTCCTACTAGGGTGTTGATACTGTTCTTTATTCTTAACTCTTGAAGATGCAAGGCAAGATATGTGTATGTCTACAGAACCCTAAGACTCAATTATGTTATCCCATGTTGGGCTGCAACAGCACCATCTTTGGACTCTTGTTCTGGAAACTGGTGCTAAGAGCCCTGTAGTTGGTGCTGCTCCAGTTGGACATTACTCAGCCCCAGCTCCAGCCCTGGCTGAAAGGAGGAGACCTTGGACAAGTCACATATTCCCTCTGGGCCTCCGCTGACTCATCTCAGCCCTACTAGAGGCCCAGGTTGCTTGCAGCTCTACAGTCCTACTAATCTGACCAACTCAGCATTGTGCAGACTTCATCATTAAAGAGACTTGCAATATTTATGAATTTTGCCACCAGACTTTCTGCTGACAAAACTGCTTTTGACAGAAGCCACATCTTTTCATTTTCTTCTGAGAGATGTAAGCAAAGCAACCATTAAACCTAATTACAAAGAGATTTCTCGCAGTCTCCTCCAGTGTCCTGCTTCCTCCTTGAATTTAGAGAGAACTGTCTGCTCCTGTAAAGATCTAGTCTCAGGAACTCTAAGGAGCAGTTCCACTCTGTCCTCTAGGGTCACATGAGTCAGAATGACCTGAGGGCAGTGGGTGGGTTTGCTCCTTACTCCCACCTTTTGTCTTGCTCCCCGTCTTGTACTCTTCCCTGAGTCTCTTGCCCGGCAGCAGTACCAAATGTATCAGAAGATCGATGCTTCATGTCTGCCCCTCAGCTTGACCATGCTGGCTACATGGGATATTACATCATATTTGATTCATCAAGAAACTTCATAAGGTTCCTGGATTTGACCGGTGCAGGAGTAAGCAAAGAAGGGCTTCTGCTGGATTAGTAAAATATATGTATATATATATGGTTAAGTATATTTGCTTAACCATGAAATAAAGTCAAGTAGAATTCTTTACTCCAGAATTCCTCAGAACTGAAAAAAATATTAATGTGCCCTGTGAATCTTTTGAGTAGGAGATTCAGCCCACAGCATTTCCTAAGTCTATTTGGTTCCTAGTGTATCTGGGACACTTTAGTTTTAGAACACTGATTAACATCTGCCCCCAATAGTGTTCAGTGGAAAATATTTAGGAAAATGTTATTCTATGATAAGATTTATCACATTGTACTGCAATGATTTATTCCCATGTCTGCCTTTCTTGCCAGGCTGTGATTTTCTAAAGGGCAAAAAATGTATCTTATTCATCTTTTATCTCTAGCACCTAGCATGGTGTTTCGTCCAGTTGGTCTCCTAAATAGTTCTTGCCAAGGTCAGGAATACCTTCCATCTTTGTTCTTATATTCAAACTCCCAGCAACATTTTACTCAGTTTAGTATTTCTTCTTTTTTCAAACACCTTTTTCTCTTGGCTACTGTGACAGTGCTCCTTCCTGGTTTTTTTTGTTTTTTTTTAAATTTCCTACAATACTATCCTCTTCCCCAATTGAGTCTTCCCTTACATATTCTCTGAATATTGAAGTACCCAGGGATCCAACCATAAACAGCTCCTCTGTTCTGTTCTAGATACATTCTTTACCTAGGTGACCTCAACCAGACCCGTGGCATGAAGCATTTTCTGTAAGTTAATGCCTATCATACTTATGAGGTCCCTGAACAGTGCTAAGGGTTTATTCTTGACTACCAATTGCTCCCATAAAGATTTACAGCCTCAGAAACCCTGTACAGGATCACCGTGAGTCTAAACCGACTCCGTGGCACATAACAACCACCACCAATTGAAAGGGAGTGCTTGTGTGGTACTGTAGGATAAGCACTGGACTACTAACTGCTAGGTTAGCAGTTCAAACCCACCAGCCACACATCTGAAACCCTATACAGGGTTGCTATGAGTCAAAACCAACTCAACAGTACTTAACAACAACAACAACAACAACTATGACAACCAATCGAAGGGTTGGAAGTTCAAATTCACTTACCAGGTCTGTGAAAGAAAGGTCTGGTGATCTGTTTTAGGAAAGATTGTAGCCAAGAAAACTCCATGGAGCTCAGTTCTACTCTGTAACACTTGGGGTCACCATGGTAGAAGCAACTTGATGGCAATAGAATTAGGTTTGGTTCTATCATGCTTATATCTGTAGACCTGAATTTTCTCTTGAGCCCCAGACTCATATCTATATGCCTGTATGACAGCTCCTCTTAGATGTCAATCAAATGTCTCATGTTTAACAAATCCCAACAGAGCTTATAACTGTACCCCAATTTCTTTCTCATCTCAGTCCACACTATCATTGCCCATTGAGGTGCTCAAACTAATACTACCCATGTGTGTTTGGATTATTTTTGGCAAATACTCATTCCCTTCCTCCTCCCTTTGTAGAATTGTTGTTGTTGTTGTTAAGTGCTGTCGAGTCGGTTCCGACCCATAGTGACCCTGTACAGGGTTTCTGAGGATGTAAATCTTTTTGGGAGCAGAAAGCCTCATCTTTCTCCCATGGAGCAGCTGGTAGTTTCAAACTGCTGACCTTGAGGTTCGCAGCCCAATTCGTAACCACTACACTACCAGAGCTCCCTGTATAGGGTTTCTTAGGATTGGCTGGTGAGTTTGAACCACTGACCTTGTGGTTCAAACTGACCTTATGACCCTTATGCTCAGGTGCTTATCCTATGGCGCCACACCAGGACTCCCCTAGTGTATATATACTGTAGAGTGTACTTCCCATTGGTAATGGGACTTCTTTGCAAGAACTTGCTTTGATCAATGAACTCCTAGCAAATGTTTAAGAGCTGAGGCTTTAAATGTGTTTGAAAAAAAATGTGGTTTGGCACTTTACCCTGTGTTGTTATTACTTCTCAGCTCCAAATTCGCCCTTTCTTGCCTGATCTGTGCCAATGATTCTGGGTCCTTTAAGTATTTTCCCTTTGCTAACTGGTATCACTCCTGGTGTGGCGCTGTAGGATCACACTAGACTGCGAACCACAAGGTCAGCAGTTCAAACCCACCACCACCACCACCAATAGCTCCCATCACATTGGTCAGTAGAGGGTGTTGGAAAGACATCATAGGAAGATGAGGCTCCAGTGTTTAGAAAGCCCCTGGAGAGCATATCCTTTCTTCCATGGTTCAGCTAGTGTGGCTTTCTGCAGTGCTGGGTGCCTGAAAGTTATGAGTCGGTATCGACTTGATGGCACTTAACACCAACACCAACACAATATTTTAATTATAATATATTTATAGGTTCGTTCCGTATCTGATAGGGTAGGTCCTCCTCACTACTTTTCAACACATTTTTTTCCAGGTATTTTTTTGTTCACTCTTCCAGATGAATTTTAGAATCATTTTGTCTTTTTCCTATAAACTTCCAATATTATAAATCCATTTGTTAAAAACAAACATCTTTATCATTTTGAATTTTACCATCTCAGAAATGGACATGTCTATATTTAGTTATCTTTTTAAAAATACCATCCATGGGTTTTTTATTTTCATCATATAAGCCCTGCACTTTCTTAAGATGATTTGTAGGCATTGGCTCAGTGGTTAAAGCACTTGGCTACTAACTAAAAGGTCAGTAGTCAAAACCCATCAATTTCTCTGCAGGAGAAGATATGACAGTCTGCTTCCACTCTTAGTTCCGACTCATGTTGTTGTTGTGAAGTGCCGTCAAGTCGATTCTGACCCATAGTGATGCCGTATAGGGTTTC
>NW_006408737.1:4462734-4481791 GCF_000296735.1 Chrysochloris asiatica
TATCAAGTCGATTCCTATTCATGATGGCCCTGTATAGAGGGTTTTGGAGACAGTAAATCTTTACAGGAACAGACAACCTCATCTTTCTCCTGCGGCAAGGCTGATGGGTTTGAACTGGGACAGATTTGAACTGACGTTCAATGAATACATCTATAGAATGGCTAAAATTAAAGACTGAGCATACTAAGTGCTGGTAAGCATGCAGAGCAACTTCAATTTCATCCATTGCTGGTAGGAATACAAAGCAGCACAGTACCAATTTGGGAAACAATTTGGCACTTTCTTATAAAGTTAAATGTTTACTTAATATAATCCAGCATTTCCATTCTTAAGGGTAATTTATCCAGAAAAATGAAAATATATGTATATGTAAAGAATCTGTACACAAACATTTATAGTTGTTTTATTCATTATAGTCCAAAATTACCTACCCCTTCCCCCCAAAAAAAGTCTACTAACTGTTGAGAGGATAAACAAATTATTTGTTGTTGTTATGTGCCGTGGAGTTGGTTCCAACTCATAGTGACCCTGTACAGGGTTTCCAAGGCTGTAAAAGAAAGTCCATCTTTCTCCTGAAAAACAGCTTGTAGTTTTGAACTGCTGACCTTGTGATTCGCAGCCTGATTCACAACCATTAAGCTACCAGAGATCCTTAAGCAAATATAAGTGAGTGCCACTCATGCAATATTGAGGATTCTCAAAAGCATCTATTAAGTGAAATAGTAAAGTTGTAAAATAGGCTGCCATATGATTTTATTTATGTGATATTCCAGAGGAGGCAACGTTATAGGGGCAGAAATCATGCTGTTGTTAAGGCTGGGATGTGGGAGAAAGTCAATTACAAAGTATCTGTAAGAAATATTTTGGAGTGATAAAAATATATAATCTATATATTAAAAGTTGTTGTTTGTTGTGAAGTGCTGCTGAGCTGGTTCTGACCCATAGCGACCCTGTATAGGATTTCCAAGGAGCAGCTGGTAGGCTTGAACCGCCAACCTTGCAGTTCAAATGGCTTTGCAGTCTGGCGCATTAACCCACAGCGCCACAATAGGACTCCAGTATTAAAAGTGGTGGGGTTTAAAAGACCAGATAAATTTGTCAAACTCATCAAACTGTAAATTCTAGAGGAATTGATTTTAGGTATGCAAATAATACCTTAATAAATCTGACTTTACAAAAAAAGAGCTACATGGACCAAAAAAATAATAAAATCACAACAACAAAAAACATAGTGTTACTAATGGCACTCCTGCTTTTGTTTTTTTTATTTTAATAAGGTTGTCATTATTTGTGTATTATTTTTGCCACAGTTTTGAGGAAAAAAAAGAGGTCATATTCTTAATCATGTTAAGGACGTAACCAGTATTTCTAAGATGTCTTACCTGCCAACAACAGAAACTGATTTTAACCGACTTAAGCAGAAAATAACTTTCTTGAAAAAATCTTGACTAGCTCAGAGAGTCACTGGGCAGGGTTGGAAACCCGTGAGACATTAAGTGTGGCTGGATCCACAGCCCCATTCCTGGTATAGGAGAAAGGACCAGCATGCTCTTGTTTGGATGTGGTATGCTGTCACTTGAAGCACTAACACTACTGGACACAGGAGCCTGGATGTTACTTGCTCTTCTGTTCCTGGAAACCAGAATCTCTGCCTTTACTGGGACCACCAGAAAAAAAAAAAAAATTCTCTGATGCCTGGTTTCTCTGTTCTATATAAGCTTGATTGGAGCTAGGGTCAAGGGCCTCTTCGTTGTGGCAAGGTTGGGGCCAGAGCCCAGAACAATGAGCATCTGCCATTTTCTGCTTCTAGGGCATGTAGGAAGGAGCTCTGATAGTGTAGTGGTTACGAATTAGGCTGTGAACCTCAAGGTCAGCAGTTCAAAACTACCAGCTGTTCCTTGGGAGAAAAATGTGGCGTTCTGCTCCCATAAAGATTTACAGCCTTGGAAATGCTGTATGGGGTTACTATGAGTTGGAACCTACCCCATGGCATATCATGACCACGACCACAAGGGCATGTAGGGGCCCAGGTGTGGTGCTGTGGGTTAATTCACTGGGCTACAAAGTCAGTTTGAATCACAAGGTCAGGGGTTCAAGCTCACCAGCTCCTCCTTGGAAACTCTATACAGGGTCACTATGGGTTGGAACCGACTTGACAGCACTTAACAACAAAACAACAACAGGGCATGTAGAGAAGGCCAGAGAGGGGCAAGATGAGGCTGAGGCCTTGTGTGGCCTTCCTGGCCGTATCGAAAATTTGGTCTTTAGGCTAAGCACAATAGTGCCTCTGTCTCTCACCAAAATTCAGAAAGTAAAAAATTTTCCAAACATAGGAAGCTGGTTCAGATGTGGATTCCCCCCTTTCCACACAAAGACTCCCACAAATATCAGTTTGTACCATCTACCTGGTGTGGTGCTTTAGGATTAGCACTGGACTATTAACCACCCTAAGCTTAAGTACAACAGTTCAAACCCACCAGCTGATCTTGGCAACCCTATACAGGCTCTCTATGAGTCAAAACTGATTCCACAGGACACAGCACCAACAAGACCTCCTTCTAGTATTTTAGAGAATGCCCTCTGTAGGAATCAATGCCGAGTCCTCATAAATGATTTCCCCACCCTCGTTGAGCTCATCACGCAGTGGCTCTTGTTTCTCATTGATATGGTTCCGTATTTTCAGCATACAGTCTGCCTATATAAATTACATGCATAGATATGTCATGTTCATAGCACATCTTGGAAACTAATACCTGCGGCTTATAAAAAATGTGTAACAACTGCATTATTTGTGTAAAAATACAGTTTAGAAACAGATTTTTCTAATATTAAAACAGGTTTGCATTGTTTGGGTAAGCCCTACTTGGTTGTGGTAAATGATTCTTTTAATATACTGTTGCGTTCAATCTGTGGGTATTTTTGGTATTCTAGAACGTTCACATCTATATTCATGAGTGAGATTGGTCTAGTTTTCCTTCATTTTATGCAATCTCTTTCTCAACTTCACTGACATTCTGGACTCTTCCTCTCACGGGTTTCATACCCCCTGCTCAGAATTTGAGCTCTGAAATATTTTTTTTATAAACCACAAGCTCTACGGCAGCCCATAAGACTCACGGAGTACTAGCAAATTATGAGGATGGACACAGATACAGATTAGAAATTCCACATGCCTGAGGCACACCTTAAATTACTCTGGGACATTTACAAAGTACCTACCATATGCTAGATGTTGAATTATTTAACCTGTGGATAGATAGAATTCAGTTGCTGTTTTTGTTGTTGTGTGCCGTAGAGTCGGTTCCAACTCATAGCAACCCTGTATAGGATTTCCGAGGCTGTCAATCTTTACGGGAGCAGAAAGCCTCTTCTTTCTCCCACAGAATGGCTGGTAGTTTTGAACTGCTGACCATAAGATGAGCAGCTCAATTCGTAACCACTACGCTACCAGAGATGAACCTGTAGAACCACAGAAATAGAGAATGTGAGAGAGCTGAAAGGCCGTTGCATCTCTCATCTCTATGGCAAGTAAAATGAACCCTTAGATATGAACAGGCCAGCCCAGGTACATAAGTCATACCTGCACCCTCCCAACTGCGTCAGAAAACAGAACCTTCATTTTGAGAGCTTCCTATGGGCTCGAAACTCTGCTAGACTCTGGGGGTATAATGGTGAGCAATGCTTCTGCCCTGATGGAGCTATTGAAGAAGGCAGACCAACTCACACTGTGCCACAGGAAGCTATGAGAACACACAGGTGGGCAACTGGCCTGGAAAAGTATCTGCCAGTGGGTGCTTCTCTGATGAAGTGACACCTGGGCTGAAATATGAAGGATGAGTATGATGATGACAAGCCTAGTACCCAGCACTAAATGTTCCATATGAATGACTCTTCATTCACTCACCTTGTGAGGCAAGTACTGTTATTGCCTCCATTTTACAGATGAGGAGACTGAAATTAGTAGAGCTTTCATAAATCATCCAGGGCCACACACTTTTTAAAAATAAGCTACAGGAAGACATGGAAGAAAAGTGAATGAAGGCAGTCTGAAATTCCAATTGTATGACATTCTAGGAACGGCAAAATTTAACTAACATTGAAAAGGTCAATAGTTGTCAAGAGTTCATGGGCAGAGATGAGTAGCTGGGGCACAGGACAGTTGAAAGGCAGTGAAACTATTCTACATGATACTGTAATGGTGGACATGTGGCATTATACAACGGTTGTCAAAACTCAACACGAAGAGTGAATGCTAATGTAAATTATGCATTAGTTACTGAGAATGTGCCACTGTTGGTTCACCAATTGTAACAAATATGCTAAAGGAATACAAGATGTTAATAATATGGGAAAGTGGGGAGGAGGTGGGATGAGGGAAGAGGGAACTTGTAGAACTTTCTGTTCTGAAAACCTAAAATTGCTCTCAAAACAAATTCTATTAAAAACATTCTAAGCTGGGGATTTGAACGCTATGAGTATGGCTGCACAATCATGAAACCATGACAGACATTTCATAGACAATGGTGGGGAAATAAGAGCAGGGTCACAGGCCCCAGAGAAGGCCAGAGAAGGGCAAGATGAGGCTGAAGCATTGCAGGACCTTCTAGGCCATGTTAAGAATTTGGTCTTTATATTAAGCACTATAGGAAGACATTGAAGGAATTTAAGGACATAAAACACATGATCAGAGTTGTATTTTTAAAAATCATTCTGTTTGTGGAATGGAGAACAGATTGGATAGGGGCAGAAGTAAATGTGAGGAAACAAATTTAGAGGCCATTTCCGGAGCCCAGAGGAGGAATGATGGTAGCTTGAAAGGGAGCAGGGGCAGTAGTGAAGGAGTAAGTGGGAGGAAGTGCTGGCAAACTCTATATGAGGTAAAATAGACAGTTTGTGGTGGCATGGGGCTGTCGGAGAGGGAGAATCCTTAGATTCTGACTTGGGCAACCAGATGACCATATCATTCACTGAGCTAGAAAGTGCTGGCAGGATGTAGTTTGTTTTTTGCATTTGTCTACACTGTTATGTATACGTATTCTAGCTAAGGATAATTTTACTTTGAGGATGGTTAAGAATAGCTATGTGATAATTAAGAGCATGTATACAAAACCAACAGCTAACATCACTCTCAATGGAGAGAAACTGAAAGCCTTCCTCTTGCAAACAGGAACCAGACACAGATGTCCTTTATCACCACTCTTGTTCAATATTATTCTGGAAGTCTTAGCTGGACCTATAAGGCAAGATAGGGAAATTAAAGGCATACAAATTAGCAAAAAGGAAGTAAAACTCTATTTGCAGATGATATGATCCTATACATAGAACACCCCAAAGACTCTGCAAAAAACTACTGGAACTCAATTTAAGATTCAGCAAAGTGGCAGAATATAAGATCAACATATAAAAATCAGTTGGATTCCTCTATACTAATAATGACAATGCTGAAAAGGAAATTAGGAAAGCAATACCATTTACAATACCCACCCAAAGGATGAAATATTTAGGAAGAAATGTAACCAGAGAAATGAAGGACCCATACAATGAAAACTATAGAACACTACTACAAGAAACCAAGAGACTTACAAAAATGGAAGAATATACCATTCTCCTGGATAGAAGACTTAACATTGTGAAAATGTCAATATTGCCCAAAGTAATCTACACATATAACACAATCCCAGTCCAGATTCCAATGACATTCTTTAAAGAGATGGAAAAAACAATTGCAAACTTTATATACAAAGGAAAGAGACCCAGAATAGGTGAAACACTGCTTAAGAAAAAGAACAAAGTTGGAAGCCTCGCACTCCCTGATTTCAAAATTTACTATATGATTACAGTGGTCAAAACAGCCTGGTACTGGTACAATGAAGGATACATAGATCAATGGAACAGAATCAAGATTCCAGAAATTAACCCATCCACATACTGCCAACTGATCTTTGACGAAGGGCTAAAGTACATTAAGTGGGGAAGACATAGTCCCTTCAATAGATGGTGTGGGCAGAACTGGAAATCAATACGCAAAAGATTGAAATAAGACCTTTATCTCACACCATATACAAAAACTAACTCAGCATGGATTAAAGACCTAAATGTGACTCCCAGAATTATAAAGGTCATCAATGAAAAAATAGGGACAAATTGTCCTGGTGTGGGGCTGTGGGCTAATGTGTTAGACTGCAAAGTAGTTTGAACTGCAAGGTCGGTGGTTCAAGCTCACCAGCTGCTCCTTGGAAACCTTATGCAGTGTCTCTATGGGTCGGAATCGACTCAAAGGCACTTAACAACAACAATATATGGTACACACAGACTACCAAACATCGCAAAAATTACACAAATGAAAGAAGAAAAAATAGATGATTGGGACAGTCTAAAAATTAGAAACTTATGTGCATCAAAAGATTTCACCAAAAGAGTAAAAAGGGAGCCCACAGGATGGGAAAAAATCTTTTGCAATGACATATCAAGACAAGGGACTAATTTCTAAAATCTATAGGAAACTACAACACCTCTACAAGAAAAAGGCAAATAACCCAATTTAAAAATGGGCACAGGTATGAGCAGACACTTCACCAAGGAAGACATTTGGGCAGCCAACAAACATATGAAGAAATGTTCACAATTAGCCATTAAAGAGATGCAAATCAAAACAACAATGAGCTATCATCTGACACCAGTAATAACAGCAAAGATCAAAAAAGTAGGGGACAATAAGTGCTGGCGAGTATGTGCATAGACTGGGATACTCCTACAAAGCTGGTGGGATTGCAAAATGGTCCAACCACTCTGGAAAACAGTATGACACTTCCTCAGAAAGTTGGAAATAGAAATACCTTATGATCCAGCAATTCCTCTACTTGGTATATATCCACAAGAAATACAAGCCATAACACAGGTAGATACATGCACACCAATGTTCATAGCAGCACTATTTACAATAGCAAAAAGATGGAGACAGACTAAGTGCCCATCAATGGAAGAATGGATAAACAAACTTTGGTACATACACACAAATGAAAATGACCTTAAAAAATAACAAGGAAGCCGCCAGACACCACATAACATGGATGAACCTTGAGGACATTATGCGGAGTGAAATTAGTCACAAAAGGACAAACATTGCACAAGACCATTATTGTAAAAGCTTAAGAAAAGATACCCATACTAAAAGGGAAAAAAAAATCTATTGGTTATCAGTGGGGGTGGTTTGAGGGAAGTGGAGGGAAGGGACAGTAGAGCACATGATAGGGGGCAGAGACATCAAAGTGGGTGTTGGGAAGGGCAATACATAAGAAGGGGTAGGGGATGGAGGAACAAGGTGGATAGGGGAACACTGAGACAAATTTGCATGGGCTAAATGGGACAGAGTAAATAGTGATGCATGCTCAAACTTGGAACAACAGGACTCTGTGATACAGGGATTGAGGCATAGTCTGAAGAGAGGAAATAATACTAAGATGCTTGACTGTCTTATGAATTGGTTTCCCTTGCCTACTATTGTAAATAGACACTTGAGTGAGATAGAAAGGAATGTCAGGAAACATGATTAGAGAAAGCTTGTAAGCCCATCTTCAGCCTATAACTGACTGGAATACCTAAAAGGGGCTCTAAAACTTGCCCAGTGAAATAAGTCTCTTGTGGAGCCTTTGCAGTATATAGGACCTTAGGTAGAATCCTGAGACCCATCCAGAACCTTCTGAGGTGGGATATTTCCACTAGAAAGGACAAGCAGACCAGCCTGGAACAGCTAGAGTAACAGAAGATACATTTTAAAAGAAAGATCAACAGGAAAAAGCCAAAACAAAAATGACAGTATATTTGGCTACTATAAGGATAAGCAAGTTGTTCACCAGGAAGCCATCAAGGCAAGCAATCAAGTCACTTCGGACAAACCCCCTTCTAAGACTGAATCTCAAAGGGAACACGTAAGCAGACATATACGCTTACTGGTGACCACACTGGTCTACTGGTGAGTGGAAGAGGGGGAGAGGCAGCAATGAGGAAATGAGCTGAATTCAACCACATTCCATAGAGTCCCGCTGACCTGGAGATGAGAGAAGAGGAAGGGCTGGTTGGTCTGAAGTGTGATGAGACCTGGGGACTCCTGAGCACATGGACAAGGACATAGCCAGAGAGGGCTAGAACTGAGAGTGAAACATTCAGCTGGTATGAAGTAAGGGGAGATGCACAAGAACGCCCAAACTTGCAGATAGTACCCATTTGACCTAGCCTTGATGGCTTGGTGATTAGAACTCGACTAGAGGAAGATTTTAAAAAAAAAATTTGTGATAAAGTAAACAAGGGTAAGTTGTTACAATTTGATAAACTTGACCTATATTCATGGATGTAGTGGCTCAAAATACCAACAGAGAGGCGTCTTCACATCAAACATAAATCCTATCCCCTCTGTATACAGGGTAGATAGGGAAGGGCAACTTAGACATTGGCTACCTAAAATAAGGGGGCAATAAAGGCACGAAATGACTGGCTTACAAGTTTTCAAGAAGGAGTTTAGTTTAAGAGTATGCGGAGTAAGAGAGTCCCCGCTGAATAGTTTTCATCTTGTGAAAAGAGATGGGGATAAGATTCTTATGATTCAATAGTGCATAATTGTTATCATGACTAATTGCAACTGTTACAAATATAAAGATAGAAGTTTTGTGAGAAAAATGGGGGAGTAGTTAATCTTACAGTCCAGAAAGAGAGGACCCTAGGACCATCAAGGGAGAAGAGCACAAGCAGAATGTGGGACCCTATCCAGAGAAGCAGTGACATCAGAGATGGAGGCAGAGATGAGGACATGGAGAGAAGGAGCAGCTGAGCACTCTAAACTCATGGAACAAGAGGGACTGAGTGCTGGCGGCCAGGAGGCAGGCTTGCAGAATGTGCTGTTTGGTTGTTTAAATTATTATATATTCCTGAGTGTTTTTGTGTACATCTCCCCACCCCACCCCTAAACAAAGAAAAACAGGGAATGGAAGCAAATAATGTTGCATGATTATACACGGAGGAGATTGCAATCATTGCAATGCAATGATGTTGTAAAGCCGCTGTTCTCCCATGTAAACTATCACTCAGTTCACAATAAAAAATAAATAAATAAAAAAGGAATAGCTATGTGAAAGGGGTTGGTTTGATGTCACTGGGAAATTACAAAACAGCAACTTTGTCTTTTCTGCTGCTTATGGACCCTACATTGTCACCAGAAAAATGACTTAGAGGGTGGAGCCAGAGCCCACTGCAGCAAACAGAGGAAAGGTAATCAGACAGCTTTTGTGGAAGCATGATCTCTCCAGCTTCTCAAGCTCATTTTTCAGAAAGTTCATGCCGGACATCTCTTGCTAGAATTTCATATTCAAGACTTTCTTAAGAAAGTCTTGGGGTGGGGGGGATGCCCAGATGTCACCATGTGTAGCAGGTGGGAAGCAGTTAAACAGAGTAGTCCCAGGAAGTTGGGAGAAGTTCCAATTCCTACCACTGTAGCTGGGAGGAGATTTGCAGGTAGTGGAGTTAAGAAGCAACCACTCACTAGATAAATGGTGCTCAAATCATGGGAAGAATCATTCATCTCTCACTAGGGCACAGTGATTTGTGGTTCCAGCTAAAAATTCCTTCTCCAGAAGATGTTTTGCACACTCATCACAGCTGGGTTTTTTTGGTGAACTGCTTTGCATTAAATATTGTGGTCACTAGTCAGATCTGCTTTGGGAAGGAGACACTCATTCCTCCAGCTGTTAGGATTGTTGGCTGCTGACAGCTCACAGCTGAACCTTCCCCCAGAAACTGCCTTACACTGCATGCTTTGTGCAAAGTCATGCCCTCTTCTTCAGGGCCATCTTGCGCTGATTCCAGGCAACTCTAAGGACTATTTGGCTCCAGAGCTCCATGCAGAACCAGCTCATGTTGGGACTGCCTCTCAGCTCAACGTCTCCTTTTGTTTTCCCTCTAACACACTCCCCAGTAAACCTCCTGTATGCAAGTCTCCATCTTAGTCTGTTTCTTGAGGAGTCTGACACGGTGATGGCTTGATAACATGCCAATGTGGCTTGTCAACATACAAGAATTCCCTTTCTGATATGCTCTCAGTTAGACTGGGCAACAAGGGAGATTCTCTTGAGATTCTGAAGGGTAAAAGGAGGTGGTATTTATCTATTAGTAGCTACACACTGCTGCGAATCCAAAGACTCACCTCCTTGGCATGAAGTAGCAGCTGGAACAGGTGTGTGTGGTTAGCTCTCCGACAAGGGGTCCTGATTTCTGCAGGATTTCATTACCAACAAGAATAGACAAGGTGGAGAGGGGCTGTGTGCTGACGACCGACGGGCAGGCTTGCGGGGGATACCCGTTGGTTGGTTGATGATACATGGAGGGGATTGTAACCATGGCAATGATACAATATACGATAGGATGAATGTAAAGCTAATGTTCACCCATGTAAACTATCACATAATTCACAATAAACATTTTTAAAAAAAGAAAAAAAGGATGGACAAGGAATTCAGTCTGTCCTTGTGGGATCCCAGCTGTGCTTGTGGGATTCTAGCCTGCTTGTGATCTCTCTTTCCTGATTGTCTACCCTATGGACTTCAAGTTCCAGCATGAGATGCAAAATTGCTTACAGAAATGCTTAATTATCTCCCACAATGTGTAAGCCAGTGTCTTGTATAAATCCCTGCAGTGCAGTCAATTACTGAATATGGCTTTTCTAGCCATAGTCTTAGTAACTCCCACCCAATGACTGGGTGAGATGATGTAGATTGGGTATGTTTCCTCTTTTCCTAATGGGTCTGGGGAAGAGAAGGGGGGCGGGAAATGCCGCAGATAGGATTCTATAACTAAGTTGTGAATGCTTGTTCAGAGTTCATTGTAATGATTAAAACGTGGAAGTCTAATGTGGGGATTGGCCCATTGTGCCATCCTGCTGAGTATAAAATGAACCACAGCAGAAGGAGGAAGTGAGGAACGTTACTACTATCAAGAGAGAAGAGCCAGAAATAGGGTATGCCCTTTGGACCCTGAGATCCAGGGACAGAGAACAGTGACAGCTAGAGAGTGGCTAGAATCATAGAGCAGAATCATAGAGCCACCGCCTGAGACAAAGCACTGGGCTTCCCACCCACCGGTTGAGAAAGCTGAGGGCCTTCGGGCAGGAGGCTCCCTTAAGGATTGGATTACCTGCAGACATTTAGTGGAGGGAGCTAGCTAGATCTGCTGACCCAAGGAGCGTGAGCTGATTGTTTTCAGAGTGAGACTTACAGGACCGTGAAGTGGCTTTTGGGCATTCATCAGCAGCACTAAAAGAGCTTTGTAAGATTGCCTTAGCAGGACAGAAGCCAGGCCAAGGGCCAGTGAGAGATCTGCCTGTGGGCATGTTGTCTTGACCAAAGAACTGAATCCTGAACATTTCTTATTCTGAGATGTGACATCTTAATTTCCCTAATAAACCCCATAATTGTGAGTATCTTCTGTGAAAACTTTGTAGCCATTGTAACAAATGATGGAAACCAGCAGAGAAGAGGGCAGCGGGAGGAATGGTTGGTGTCAGAGCTGGTAAGGAGGGCTTGAGGGTGGAGAATGGTGTGTTTCATTCTCCTTCCACTGTGTTAGTTAGAGGTCACATGCTGCCTCCACACCCATTTTGCAATCCCTTAACAAATCTATGTTGATATCTTACACTGGCCCTGCTCCTCTGGCCAGATCGACTGACAGACACACATTCTAATTAGAGGAAACGCCTGCACTGATCAGTGCAGTAGCAAAGGATCAGTAGCAAATAGAACCATAGATGCAGCGGACGAACTCTGCTCTTTGGAGAAAGAAATGTGAGATGTTTATATGCCCACATTGGTGCCAGGATGTGAGCAACCTGGCGATTCTGGTCCAGAAAAGAATGTGAAGCAGGTGAGCAGGCCTGGAGCCAGATAAGGGGAGACCTTGCCCCAGTCAATCCTGGTTTAAGGCTGCACCAGTATGTTGTTATTATTGTTGTTAAGTGCTGTCGAGGCAGTTCTGACCCACAACGACTCGGTATAGGGTTTCTGAGGAGCAGCTGTTCAGCTTTAACCACTGGCTTGACAGGTCAAACTGACTTTGCAGTCCAGTGCATTAACCCACAGTGCCACAGCAGGACTCCAGTGGCTAGTAGGCAGGTGTATTAATTCCTTATCTCTCACAAAGCCACAGTTACTGTAAAGTTAAGTTTCTGTTTCTAGGAATGTGTGTAAATACAGAAGTACACAGTTCATGCCTTCAGTTCTTCTCAGCGTCTCTTTGTAGTTTGTAAAAGTCGATATGTTTTAAAACTCTAGTTGCCAGGTGCAGTACCCAGGTGTGGCTGATCAAGTGAGCCCCATCCTGCACTTTGCGATCTGAACTGATCAGGGTTGTGAACCTTTAGTTCTGGTTCCACCCCTTGCTGAGAATTTGCGTTTCCATTCCAAAATCTACAGTTTAACAAGATCCCCAGGTGATTCTTATAGAGCCCCAAGTAATTCCTATGTACACAAAAGAATCATCAGGGGATCTTGTTAAAATGTAGGTCCTGCCACACAAAGTTGTTGAGTTAGAAATTGACTTGACATCTGCAATCTTTTGGGTGTGACTTAATATTGCCCCACAGAGTCTCACAATTTGGGAGTTATTTGTCCAGTATGAAGGGACAAAGAATGGGCATAGGAACAAAGTTTCTAATTAAGTAATAAGAGGGGGAAGGGAGAGTAATAGAAACAAAAGACAATGGTAGAGAGTTTATTAGCCATTGTTTGAAAACACAATGTTTCCAGAGCAGAATTCATAACAGACTTGCTATTTTTTACACATATTTACCTGCAAAGCTGAAAAAAGATGTGAGAATACTGCAGACTCCCCAGAGGGCAGCTTCCCTTTCAGTTCTGTTATCCTTAGAAGACCCAGCTTTGGTCTCCTCAGTGCAGGTGCCCTTCACCAGGATTCTCTGCCTCCTCCCTGACCTCCTTCCAGAGCAGTGAACTAAACGCAGAGGAACAAGTACTTCTGAGAAGACCGTGCTACTTGAAGGCTGTTCAGAAGCTGTCAGATAGGATCGAGGAAGCCTTTCTTTTTCCTTTGAATTCCCCAACTATTAGTGTATTGTTAGACTGTGGCAGCCTGAAAAATGAGCCCCCAAAAGACTCCAAATCCTTGGAACCCATGACTGTTACTTTATATGCCAAGAAAGTGTCTTTGCAGATGGAATTAAGTTAAGGATCTTGAGAGAGGGACATGAATCCCTGGAGAACGTGACTCCAACCCTAGTGGCGCACTGCCTTGGCAGCGTCTCCTCCTGCAGTGCCATCACTGAGGACCCTGGGGTCATTTTAGTGTTAAATTGTCTGAAAGTGTCATGGGGTATGGACCCCCCACCTCCTAATGATGCCACTGCCTCCTCACTAGCTTACTATCAGGGTTAAAGGAGTTATTTCATGTGCCTCAGAAGAAACACTCAAATGTCACAACTGTCCTTATGTATTATTTTCCTGCAGGGAACTCTAGTTTCGGGGTGCTGGTTTGGGCCAATAGCAGCTCACCCAGTGTGGGTTGGGATCCCTCGTCTGAGTAAGTGTCAGCCTTCATGGTGTTGACTGAGCCCAGCACCCTGGGCCTCCCCACTCACCTCAATACTGCTAATATTTTTGAATCAAGATCATTTTTGAATTTTTTTTTTAATCCAATGAAACATATATAACCTTCAAAGAAGAGGACACTGATTTCTTTCTGTTCTCCCAGGACAATAAACTAAAAACAGCTCACATTGATGTCAGAAGCTGGTCCCAGCTTTGCCATTAGTTAGCTCCGTGACACCATGAAAACTCTCTGGACTGTCATTTCCCTGTTGAAAGGAAGAAGTCTTGGGATGGAATTTAATTTTTAAAAACTCTTTTAAAAGTGCTGTGAGCTTTCATGCCAAGTTGGGCAATGTATATCCAGAGCCATCTTGACAATTTTATAGGGCCCTGTAGGACAGAGTAAAGCTGCCCTAGAGGGTTTCCAAGGCTGTCATCTTGAACTGCTAACCTCAAGTTCATGGTTCAAACCCACAAGTTGCTCCTTGGAAATTCTATACAGGGTTTTTATGCATCGGAATGGACTCAGCACAACAACAATCTTTATGGAAGCCATGGTTTTCTCCTGCTGAGTGTCTGGTTGATTCAAACTGCTGACCTTTCAGTTAGCAGCTGAGTACTTAACCACTATACTCCTTTGTGCAATGTATAAGGTATGAAAACCCATTGCCACGGAGTTGATTCTGACTCCTGGTAAGCCCATGTGTGTCAAAGCAGAGGTGCACCTATATAGCTTTCAATGTCCGTAACCTTGCAGAAATAGTTTGCTAGACCTTTCTTTCTCAACGCCGCTGGGTGGATTCAAAGTGCCAACCTTGTGGTTGATAGTTGAGCACAAATTATAGTACTCAGGAACCCTGTCTAAGGAGCTATTGATATAAAAACTCAAGATAAGGCGCCTCCTTTGAAGAAGCTCCACTTTGATGCAGAGGAATGCCATGGTGGCAGGTGTATTGTCTCTTGGCTATATTTCGTTTTGACATTCTAGAATTAACCTCATTCTCAACCTGCCTCCTACCAATACTATTGTGCTGAATAGTGATCAAATAGGTCTGTTGCTCTTTGACCAGGTACTTAAAAAAAAACCCAACAAAATCCCCTCCATTTAGAACAATCCCAGCGCTGCACCACTGGCTTCATGTACATCCGTCTTCAAAAAGCTTCTCTTACTGAAAAGTCCAAGTTTATGGTAATGATCTCCAAATTTCAGATATGGTGGATATTAGATGTGACCCTGTGTATTTCTTTGGGTTGGGGAGACAGAGACATATCGAGGTCGCCTCTGACATTCTCCCAGCTCACCTGTACCCTTTTCCGGGTGGCCTCTGGCTGATACCTCACATCAGCAGGCCTACAGGCTTATGTCTCAGTGATTCAACAGCTACAGCAGCTGGTTCTTTTCCCTTAAGATTTAATACTTGTCATCTATCTGTGTCAAAACTGCAAAGGAGCAAGTTTCCAAAGACAGATGTATTATGTGTGCTGAGTGTCTCAGGTGCAGCAGTGCATGTAGATGGGCTGAATTCCATATTTTCCCTAGGTTTTTGTTCTATAAAAATAGCCGCTTGTACTTTGCATTCCGACAAGTGAGAAATACACAGTCTTGAGATGTGAGTCACCACGGGGCACTCACAGAAAGTAACATTATTCTGGGACTGATACTCGCCATTGGTTTTAGGTCAGGCTTGTACAAGTAGTAGCTCATACAGGGAGTGAGTTGTATGTAACCAGACCCACTGTGTGATTTGTGGGACTCACCCCAACATAAAATGTGGGGCCTTATGTGGGGGTGAGGGGAAAGTGCTTTTAAAAATATAGATAAAGCTCTTTTTCTTTTGCCGTCTCTCTCAGTTTGTCACGTTGCTTTTTGTTGGGAGTACTGGTGTGGCATTGTGGGTTAATGTGCCAGACTGCAAAGCCATTTGAACTGCAAGGTCAGCGGTTCAAGCTCACCGGCAACCCTATATAGGATCGCTATGGGTCAGAACCGACTCAATGGCACTTAACAACAGCAACAAGAAAAATAAAAATTCCCAATTATTAGCATCTTTATATTGTAAAAGGCAAATATAAGTGCAAATTTAAGGCCATAATTTAACTTGTGTTTGGTGGAATCACCAAAATGATATGATTCTTTTTCTCTAGGGCTTCCTCAGAGGGTGCCTTGTGTTGACCAGAAAAGACAAACCTAAACTAAACTAGGGAGGTTGGCAGGAAGAAGAGAGGATCCCCCAGGGGTGAAGCTGGCTGAGGGAGTGTTCCCAGAATCAGGGATACTTAAAGGGAGGTGGAGGTTTCCACATATGCCTGGGCCCTGACCCTCCACACAAAGTTTAAGCTTGTTCTCTGGCCTGAAGGCTGCCCAGTTTCCACTCAGTGCTGTCTCAGGACCTGAGGCGTATTAGCTGACGAGCAAGGTCCATTTCAAGCTCCACATTTCAATTTTCCTTCTTGCTCCTTTTATCTTTGTAGGATAGAATGTGTTACAGGCCATACCCCTGAGAAAAATTCCTTTCAGTTGACTGGTTGCTCATAACAGAGACATCATGGATGTGATTACATTACATTAGATCGCATCATGGGACTTTACTGTGTCTTAACTGCCAAACCACGAAAATTCGGCCCATCAAGTTGACACAAAACCTGAATTATCACAAGTGCTTACAACAGTGCCCAGTACACCATACACCCTCAATGAATGTTTACTTAAAAATCTTTATGTTGAGCCCAGATTCTCCCATAATGTACTTTCCTTCTGAAGTCTTAGTTTTCCCTTTTGGTGTAGGATGTTGTTGTTAAGTGCTGTCAAGGTTCCAGCTTACAGCGATCCTGAATAAAGTTCCAAAGGAGTAACTTATAGGTGTGAACTGCTGCCTCGTGGTTCACAGTCCAGTGCTTAGTGCAGGATAGGAAATGACTACTCTTTCTTTAATAACATTCAGGAAATTCAAGACTGTGTTCTTCTCTGGGTCTCCTCCCCTTATGTATTGCTTCAATTTAGACATTTATTTCCCAGGTAAGATGGTTTTGAGTCTACTCATCATCAAACAGTAGGTCCCATACTAGACATACTATATCTGAAGTCATCTGACATCTCAGTTCTCTTCCAAATAGAACCCAGTGGCTACTATTTTGTGTTTGTGATGAGATTATCCTAGATGATCTGGGTGGATGCTAAATGCTGTCACCAGTGTCTTTATAAGAGAGACAGAGGGAGAGTTGGCACACACAAACAGAAATAGAGAAGGTAATATAAAGAGGGAGGCAGAAATTGTAGTGATTTAACCACAAGGACTATGAGCAATGAGCAGAATTTATGAGGCAAGATAGATTCTTCCCTAGAGCTCCAGATGGAACATGGCTCTGCTGACAACTTGATTTTGGTCAATGAAACTGATTTTGGACTTCTGGCCCCCAGAACTTTGAGAGAATAAATTTAGTTTGCCTTAAGCCACCAAGTTTGTAATCATTTGTTGCAGCAACCTTACAATAAACATGAAATATCTAGGCTTAAGTCTAATGAAAAATATGCAGTTCTAAAATATTGAGAGAAATTAACCATAAGTGGTGCTGCAGGTTAATGTGCTGGACTGCAATGTCGGTGATTCAAACTCACCAGCTGCTCCTCGGAAACCCCATATAGGGTTTCATTGAGTGGACCGTATTTAACAACAACAACAAATGCATGATAAGGAGCCATGGTGGCACAATGGTTAAGTGCTCAGTTCCTAACAGAAAGACTGGTGGTACAAACCCACACAACAGATCCATGGGAGGAAGACTTGGTGATCGGCTTGCATGGTGATGACAATCTAGGAAACCTTAGTAGGGAGTGCTACCCTATTAAATGGGGGCATATAAGTAGAAGTTCATTTGACTGCACTGAACAACAACATGAACAGACAGATGAAGTGCTATATTATGTTCTTGGATAAAGCCAATATTGTAAGATGCTAATTTTATCCAAATTAGCCTAAAGATTTAATATAAACTCCATAAAACCTAGGCAACTTTTTAATAGCTGTTACAAAAATTGGTAAACTGATCCCAAAATAAATATGGAAATACGAAAGACCAATAATAGCCTAGGAAATCTTGAAGAAGAAAAATAAAGCTGGATAACTTATATTACCAGATAAAGAGACACATTATAAATTTGTACTAATTGAGACACTGTGGAACTGTTATAAGAACAGAAAAGTTTATCAATGGTGCAAAATACAGTTCAGAAACAGACTCACATTTATAGACATCTGATTTATGATTAAGCCAGTACATTAATTGTTGCTTGACCAATTAATTATATATCTATGTGGGAAAAATGATACCTTTATTCCTCCTATTTGACACCAAAGACAAAATCAATTGCTGATAGATTTTTGTACTAAATGTGAAAGATAAAACAATTAAGTTGTAGAAGAAAACATAAGATAATCTCTTCATGACCATGGAGTAGGCAAAGATTTCTTTCAAAAGATATAAAAATTGAAAACCCCCCAAAACAAAAAGAGATATACTTGTGCTAGACTACATTAAGGCTAAGAATTCAGTTTTTAAAAACATATTAAGAGAATAAAAAGATAATGCACAGAGTTAAAAGAGTGGGAAAAACCATATCAATATATTAAACAAAGGACACGTATACCAAATATAGAAAGAACGCCTACAGATCAACTGGAAAACATCCAACTGAAGAACAGGAAAAAGGCTTGAACAGATACTTAACAAAAAGAATATCAAAATAATCTCTCACTCTTTCTACACACACACACACACACACACACACACACACACACACAAACAAACACAAAGGTAAGTAAAAACGTATTGCCACTCAGCTTCCAATTCATACAGACACTGATTTAGTTTAAGCAAAATGCATTTAAGCATGTCTCTGCAATCAGTGAATGTCTGATGACAAATTCTTTCAGTAATATACTTGTTTTAGTCTCGTTGTTGTTGTTAAGTGCCCTCGAGTTGGTTCCCACCCATAGCAACCTTGTATAGGGTCTACCAGGAGTGGCTGGTGAGCTTGAACCACCAACTTTGTGGTCAAACTGACTTTGCAGCACAGTGCATTAACCCACAGCACCACACCAGGACTACTTAGCCTCATTGGTTGTGGTGGTGGTGGTGTGTCATGGAATTGGTTCTAACTCATAGTGACCTTGTATAGGGTTTCCGAGGCAGTAAATCTTTATAGAAACAGAAAGCCTTATCTAGCTCCTGTGGAACAACTGGTAGTTTTGAACTGCTGACCTGGAGGTCAGCACCCTGACTCATAACCACTACATTACCAGAGCTCCTTTAGCCCCACTGTTGTTGTTGTTAGGTGCCATCGAGTTGGTACTGACTCATAACAACCCTGTGCACAACAGAATGAAACACTGCCCAGTTCTAGGCTAACCTCACAATTGTTGCCATGCTTGAGCCCATTGATGCTGCCACTTTGCCAATTCACCTTGCTGGGGGTC
>NW_006408737.1:4483324-4493077 GCF_000296735.1 Chrysochloris asiatica
GAAAAGAGGGAGAAGACACAAATAACATGCAATAGAAACCACATGGGTGAGGTCACAATAAAACCAAAGGAAATCAAAAGGAAAATAACAGAATATCATGAAAAGTTGTACTCCAGCAGATTTGAAAACTTAGAAGAGATGGATGCATTTTTAGAAAAATAAGACCTACCTAAACTTACACAGAGTGAGGTAGAAAACCTGAACAGACCCATAACAAAAGAAGAAATTGATCAGGCCATCAAAAAAACTCCTAACCAAAAGAAGTCAAGGACCAGATGGCTTCACTGGTGAGTTCTACCAAACATTCAGGGAAGAGCTGTCATCAATTCTACTCAAATTATTCCAGAAGAGAAAAGAGGACAGAAAACTCCCAAATACATTTTATGAAGCAAGCATAACCTTCATACCAAAACCAGGGAAGGATGTCACTAAGAAAGAAAATTATAGACCAATATCCCTTATGAACATAGATGCAAAAATTCCCAACAAAATCCTAGCCAACAGAATCCAGCAGCACATCACAAAGATAATATATCATGATCAAGTGGGATTCATATCAGGGATGCAAAGATGGTTCAACATTTAGAATGACCGTAAGCCACCATATAAATAAGAAAAAAGGAAAAAAACACATGATCATATCGATTGATGAAGAAAAGGCATTTGACACAATCCAACATCCATTCCTGATAAAAACACTCAACAAAGTAGGATTTGAAGGGAAATTCCTCAACATAATTAAGAGTATATATACAAAACCAACAGTCTTCATTACTCTCAATAGAGAGAAATTGAAAGCCTTTCCTCTGCAAATAGGAACCAGACAAGGATGCCCTTTTCACCACTCCTATTCAATATTGTGCTGGAAGTCTTAGCAAGAGCTATACAGCAAGACAGGGAAATTAAAGGCTTTCAAATTGGCAAAGAGGAAATTAAACTCTCTCTATTTGCAGATGTATGATCCTATACATATAATATTCCAAAGACTCAATAAAAAGCTACTAGACCTCATTGGAAGATTCAGGAAAGTGACAGGATATAAGATCAACATATAAAAATCAGTTGGATTCCTCTATACCAACAACGACAGCTCTGAAAAAAGACATTAGGAAAGCAATACCATTTACAATAGCTACCCAAAGGATGAAATATCTAGGACTAAATGTAACCAGAGAAACAAAAGACTTATACAAAGAAAACTATAAAACACTACTATAAGAAACCAAAAGAGACCTACAAAAATGGAAGCATGTACCATGCTCCTTGATAGGAAGACTTAACATTGTGAAAATGTCAATATTGTCCAAAGCAATTTACACATATAATGCAATCCCAATCCAGATTCCAATGACATTCTCAAAGATATGGAGAAAACAATTACAAACTTTATATGGAAAAGAAAGAGACCCAGGATAAGCAAAGCACTGTTTAAGAAAAAAAAGAAAGTTGGAAACCTCTCACTCCCCATTTTCAAAATTTATTACACAGCTACAGTGGTGAAAAAAGCTTGATACTGGTACAGTGAAAGATACATTGATCAATGGAACAGAATCAAAAATCCAGAAATTAACCCATCCTCATACAGCCAACTGATTGTCGACAAAATACCTAAATATATCTCATGGAGAGGTAATAGTCTCTTCAACAGCTGGAGCTGGCAGAACTGGAAAGCAATATGCGAAAGATTGAAACAAGACCTTTACTTCACACCTTATACAAAAACCAACTGTGCATGGATTAGAGACCTAAATGTAAATCCCAGAATTATGAAGGCCATCAGTGAAAAAGTAGGGACAAAAGTGAGGGCTCTAATTCAGGGCATACACAGACTACCAAACATTTTGAACATTACACAAACAAACGTAGACAAAATAGATGATTGGGACATACTAAAAATTAAAAACTTATGTGCATCAAAGGACTTCACCAAAAGAGTGAAAATGGAACCCACAAAGTGGGAAAAAAACTTTTGCAATGACACATCAGACAAGGGACTCATTTCTAAAATATACAGGAAACTACAACACCTCTACACGAAAAAGACAAATAATCCAATTAAAAATTGGGCACAGGACATGAACAGACACTTCACTAAGGAGGAGATCCAGGTAGCCAATAAACATATGAAGAAATGTTCATGATCAGTAGCCATTACAGAGATGCAAATCAAAACAACCATGAGATATCATCCCACACCAGTAATAACAGCAAATATATAAAAAAATTAGAGGACAATAAATGCTGGCAAATATGTGGAGAGACTGGGATGCTCCTGCATTGCTGATGGAATTGCAAAATGGTCTAACCTCTCTGGAAAGCAATATAGTGCTTCCTCAGAAGGTTGAAAATAGAAATACCTTATGATCCAACAATTCCTCTACTTGGTATTTACCCACAAAAAACATGAGCCATAATACGAGTAGATATATGCATACCAATGTTCATAGCAGCACTATTTACAATAGCAAAAAGATGGAGACAACCTAAGTGCCCACCAACTGAAGAATGGATAAACAAACAGCGGTACATACACACAATGGAATATTATGCTACCTTGAAGAATAAGAAGGAAGCTGCAAGCCACCACATAACATGGATGAATCTTGAGGACATTATGTTGAGCGAAATTAGTCAATCACAAAAGGAGAAATACCGCATAGACAAAGAACCCATACTAAAGGGAGGAGGATTCTTTGCTGGTTACTGGGATATGGGGGATGGGGCAATGGAGGGAGGGGAAGGTAGAGCACAGGATAGAGAATAGACACAGGATCACTTGAGTGCTGGGGAGGGGGGGCAATACACAAGAATGGGGAGTGAAATGGAAGAACAAGGCAGACATGAGAACAGTTAAACAGGTTTACATGGGCTAAGTGTGACAGAGGTAAATAATGATGTATGCACAATCTTGGAACAACAGGGCTCTGGAGTACAGGGATTGAAGCCTGGTTGGAAAGGGCAAAAGGGAGGGAAACAATTTTAAGAAGCTTGGCTGTCTTTTGAATCTTGGTTTCCCTTGTATACCATTATAAAATAGACACTTGAGAGGGAGAGAAAGGAATAGCCAGAAATATCACCATAGAAAGCTTGTAAGTCTGTCTTCTTCCTGTAACTGACTGGAATACCTAAAATGAGGCCACAATATGTCCAGTCAAGGAGGCTTCCTGAGAAGTGTCTGCATTACATAAGACCATAGGTGGAATCCTGAATCGCATCCAGAATCTTCTTAGGTGGGAAATTTCCACTTGAAAGGACAAGCAGACCAGCCTGGAGTGGCTAGAAGAACAGAAGATACTTCTTGAAAGGAAGACTGAAAGGAAAAATACAAAACATTAATGGCAGTCCGAGTGACTACTACAAGAACAAGCAAGTTGCTTGCCTAAGAGACATCAAGGCAAGTGGTCAGGTCCCCTCAGAGCAAAACCCCTTCCAAGACTAAGACTCAATGGGAATACACGCTCTGACTGGTGACCATGTTGGTCACCGATAAGGGGAAGTGAGGGAAAAATAGCAGTGAAGCAGCAAGCTAAGCCCTACAACGTTCAATAGACTCCTGTTAACCCGGGTAGAGATCTGGTTGGCCAGCAGTGTGGCACATGATCTGGAGACCCCTATTCCCAGAGTCTGTGACATAGCCACAGATGACTAGAGTGGAGAATGAAGCATCCAGCTGATAAGAAAAGAGGGCATATACACAAGAACACCCACACTTGCAGATAATACCCACTTGATCTGGCTTCAATGGCTGGATGATCAGAATTCAACTAGAAGAAGAAAGAAGAGGAAAAAAAAAAAGAGTAATCTGATACAATTTGATGAACTTGACTCACACCTATGGATGCAGTAGCTCAAAAGAGGGAACAAAACTTTACCCCTTGCTACAAGGGTAGACAGGGATGGGCAACTTGGACATTGGCTACCCAAAATGGGGCTAGGGGTACAAAGGCAAGGAATGACTGGCTTATAAACTTTCCAGAAGGAGCCTAGATCCAGAGGGCACACAGGGAGGCAGAATCTCCATGGAGTAGTATCCAATCTGTCTGGGTGGGGCTTATGAAAGAAGATGGGGATGGCTCTCACGTGGCACAAAACCTCACTGTGAGGGTTTGAAATGTAAAGGTAGACATTTTGTAGCAAAATGAGGGAGTGTTTGACTTTGCAGTCTAGGAGCACAGGTCCCTGGGATCATAAAAGGAGAAGAGCAGAACGAGGGACTCCACCCAGAGAAGCAGTGATACCAGAGATGGAGACAGAGACAATGATGTGGAGAGAGGGAGTGGCTGTGGACTCTAGACTCAGAGAGGGAGAGGGGCTATGTGCTGACAACCAGGGGGAAGTCTTGCAAGGTATACCCTTTAGTTCATTGATGATGTATGGTGGAGAATGTAACCATGGCAATGTGATGATATATGATAGGATGAATGTAAAGCTAATGTTTTCCCATGCAAACTATAACATAATTCACAATAAAACATTAAAAAATAAGAAAAAAAAAGAAGATGGAAGGAATACACAGAGTCACTGTACCAAAAGGAAATAGTTGATGTTCAATCATTTCAAGAGATAGCATATGATCAAGAGCCAATAATACTGAAGGAAGAAGTACAAGGTGCATTGAAAGAATTGGCAAAGAACAAGGCACCAGGAATTGTTGGAATAAAAATTGATATCTTTCAAGAAAGTGAGGCGGCACTGGAGACACTCATTCATCTGTGCCTAGAAATTTGGAAGACAACTATCTGGCTAACTGATTGGAAGAAATCCGTATCTGTGCCCATTCCAAAGAGACGTGACACAACAGAATGCGGAGATCATTGAACAATCTCTTTGATATTCCATGCGAGTAAAATTTCACTAAAGGTAATACAGAAACCGCTGCAAGCATACATTGACAGAGAACTTCCAGAGGTTCAAGCTGGATTCAGAAGAGGCCATGGAACGAGGGATGTCATTGCTGATGTCTGATGGATCTTGGCTGAAAGCAGAGAATATCAGAAACATGTTTGTTTACCTGTGCTTTATTGACCACGCAAAGGCTTTTGATTGTATGGATCATGACAAGCTATGGACAACATTGTGAAGTATAAATATTCCTGAACACTTAATTGTGTTCATGAGGAATCTGGACATGGACCAAGAGGCAGTTGTTCAAACAGAACATGGGAACACTGAATGGTTTAAAATTAAGAAAGGTGTGTGACAGGGTTATATTCTTTCACCATACTTATTCAATTTGTATGCTGAGCAAATAATCCGAGAAGCTGGGTTATATGAAGAAAAACATGCCATGAGGATTGAAGGGAGATTCATTAGCCCCATTGTTATCGTTGTTATGTGCCGTGGATTCTGTTCCGACTCATAGCGACCCTGCACAGGGTTTCCGAGGCTGTAAATATTTACCAGAGCAGAAAACCTCATCTTTCTCCCTCAAACAGCTGGTAGTTTTGAACTGCTGTCTCTGAGGTTAGCAGCCTGATTTGTTTCCTTATTAGCTCATTTGTTGTTGTTAAGTGCCGTCGAGTTGTTCCCGACCCATAGCGACTCTGTGTAGGGTTTCCGAGGAGCAGTTGGTGAGCTTGAACTGCCAACCTTGCTGTTCAAATGGCTTTGCAGTCTGGCGCATTAACCCACAGCGCCACTCCAGCCCCATTAGGGTGCCTTTAAAAAATTGAATACTAAAAATAAGTGTTGGGTGAAGATTAAAGAGCTTATCTTTCCATCAGTCTCTTAAACAAGACTGAAGCTAATGAAGATGATTTTTATGAAATGAATAATAACCTTGGTTGAGTCTTGGATTTAGCAATATGCTCCAGAGAGTAAAGCCCAATCAAAACACTGGCTTCAGAGAGGATCTACTAGGCCAGTTAATTTCAAAACAAGAGAGGTCAGTTCAGAAGGTTATGGCAAATTTTATTTTCTTATTCCCAATAACAGAATTTCTCAAGGACACAGAAGGACCATGGGGGCTTATTAGGAAGACATTTTAGAAAATTGAAAACTGCTTTGCCAAGAAAAAGTCCAGGAAAGTTCTGCAGAGGAATTTTTTTTTTTTTCTATCACTACAACAAACCTGCTTATTCTTTGAGGGTAGCAGAATGATCCTATGACAATTTCCTTGGGAAACTTTACCCCATCTACCTTACAGTCCTGAAATTGCTTCTTCAGACTCCTTTTTGTTCCCCAAACCGAACATTTAAGAGGAACATTGTTTTAGCCTTTCAAGAATTCCCAAACTGCTATTATGCTAGGATGTAAATCAATGCATACAAGCAACCCTATGGCCAACAGAATGGAACACTGCCCTATCTAGCACCATCATTGCTGCTACTACCATGTCAATCCATATCACCAGGGGTCTTCCTCTTTTTAGCTGATGCTCCATTTTTCCAAGCATGGTGTCTTCTCTTGGGTCTGGTCTCTATTGATAACTTGTCCAAAGTATGAGAGACAAAGTCTCCTCATCCTGGCATCAAAGGAGCATCTGGCTGCACCTCTTCCAATAAAAAATGGTTTGTTCTTCTGGCAGTCCATGCTACTTTTAATATTCTCCCCTAGTACCATAATTCAAATGCATTGATTCTTTTATGGTCTTTCTTATTCGTTTTCCAACTTTGATATGTATATGAGATGACTGAAAATACCATGACTTGGGTCAGGTACACCTAAGTCACTTAGAACTTTCAAATATGAGTCTGAAACTCTCAGGTGTACCAGCCCTTACTTCTGAAAGTAGGCCAGGTACACTTCCAGAAGTATGTAGACCTACAATTGGCATAACATAGTCAACAAAGACAATATTCTACATCCAACTTTGGTGAGTAGTGACAGGGATCTTAAAGGCTCATGAGTGGCCATTTAAGGTGCAGCTGTCTGGAGGAAAGAAGAAGAGTGATGAAAATTGAAGACCATTGGAAAGAATTCAATGGACCATGTAAACATGGTCTCCACACCAGTCTCCACACCTGAAGAACTAGATGGTTCCTAGTTACCACTATCAACTGCTCTGCAAAGGATCACATTGGATGGTTGTAGATAGAGTGGAAGAAAATGTGGAACAAAACTCAAAATCATAACAAAAGACCAGGATTTCTTGTGAGATAGAGACTGGTGGAACTCAGAGACTATGGCTCTTGGTCACCCTTCAGGTCTGGAACTGTAGTCACCCCCTGTAACTCAATTTCCAGCAATCAATAAGTATATAAGAGAGACAACAACATCAGTGAGGTACATACACCACAGAATGGTCAACTATTCAAGATCAAATGTATTTACCCAAGTACCATGTTCAGAGGTGTTGGCAAAGGAAGACTGGAAACAAGAAACACAGGGAGGAAGTGGGATAAATGATGTTACATTGTGGGGATTCAATCACTGAGATGAAACCAGAAACCGAATGTATGATTTGTTGAATGTGAAACTGACACTCTGCACTAGCTTTATATGGAAAGGAAAGAGAGCTTGGACAGCAAAGCATTGCTTAAGAAGAAGTACAAAGTTGGAAACCTCTCACTTCATGATTTCAAAATCTACTACACTGCCACAGTGGTCAAAACAGTCTGATAGTGGTACACTGAAAGATGAATGGGACAGAATTGAGAATCCAGAAGCAAATCTATCCTCACACAGTCAGCTGATCTTTGACAATGGGCCACAGTAATTGGTGCTGGCAAAACTGGAAATCCATTTGCATAAGAATGAAACAAGACCCATATCTCACACCATTTACAAAAGCAAACTCAGTGTGGATTAAAGACCTAAATGTAAAACCAAGCACTATAAAGATCATCATGGAAAAACTAAGAACAGACGAAGGAACTCACCCTCTTGCCCCAATTTCCAGCTAAGCAGTAGATAGATCTATAGGGGGGACAACAAAGTTAGTAAGCTATGCTCACCATGGAATGGTCAATCATTCAAAATCAAAAGGACAACATTTAGCTCAGGACAAAGTTGAGAAAGGATGGGAAGGAGGATGGAATGGAAGTAGGAAACAGAGGGAGGAAGTAGGATAGCTGTTGTTGCATGGAGGGGATTGCAGTTATTGAGATAAAACAAAGGGGAGGATTTGTTGAATGTAAAACTGATGATCTTATCTGTAAACATTCACTCAGTTTACAAAAACAAGTTAATAACAACAACAAAAAACCCAAATTGGTGATTTGCTCTGTAACCTTTCTTTATTCACAATAAAAAGTTTTTAAAATGAATAGATCTAGGTGGAGGATTTTCTACAAACAATAGCTGCTCCACATTTTGAAATTTCTGTTTAATAAAGATATCTATAATTTTGTAGCTATACATTTTGACTTAATTTTGTGTGAGGATGAATCAAAAATTATCTGCACTTTGGCTGTAGAATTTATTTTAACCAACCGTTAGAAAAGACAAATAAAACATTTTTTGACATAATCTTGCTTTCCAATATACTTTGTCCATCTGCCAACAAGCTTTCAGATTCTCTGATTAAAAAACATGTTGTAGGCTGAGCTGTGAGCCATGAATGCACTGCTATCATCACTTTGTCACCAGAGGTGAACCTTTGTCCTCAAAGGACTACTTTCAGGGGATCAAACAGGTGAAAGTCCAATGGAGCAAGATCAGGACTATAGGGAGGATGTTTTAACACCTCCCTATAGACAAGTTCCTGGAGAAGGATATCATCTTCGGTAAAGTGAAGAGTTGGAGAAAAAGAGGAAGACCCCCCAACAAGATGGATTGGCACAGTGGCAGCAGCAATGGACTCAAATGAAGCAAAGATTGTGAAGTTGGTACAGGATTGGGAAGTGTTTGGTTCTGTGATGCATAGGGTCATTATGAGTTGGCACCCACTCAATGACACATAATAAAAGCAATGACATAGTTAAAGGAAATTTTTACAGTGTCAACAGTGGGCAGAGGTGTGTGGATGTGCATTGTCATGCAAGATCACTGTGCCCTTGGATAGCAGTCTGCTCTGTATTTAATCCAAAGTTTAGGCTTCAGTTCTTTAGTGAAAATCTCACTGTAATGAGCACTGTTGATTGCCGAACTGTTTTCCTGATTGCTGTTGATGTTGTTAAGTGCCATCGAGTCAGTTCTGACTCTAAGGATCCTATATAGGGTTTCTGAGGAGTGGCTGGTGAGTTTGAACCACCGACCTTGCAATTCACACTGACCTTGCAGTCCAGAGCGTATCCTATCATGCCACAATAATGGTCCTTGAAAATTCCAGAAAACTGTAATCAATTTTCCAGCTGGTGGTTGACTTTTGAACTTTTCCTTGGTCAGCAATTGAAGATGTTTCCATTTCAGAACTCTACTGTTTACTCTCAGACTTGTAGTGATGATTACATGTCTCATATAGTAATGATTCCCACCCCCCCAACCCCCAGAACTGATGAAGGTCATCATGTTAGATAATCAAGCAGTTCTGCAATCCTAAAACAAGAAATTAACAAAGAACACTATAGTTAGGTACATCATCATAACAAAATGCTAGAAACCAAAGTCTCAGAGAAATCTTAGAAGCATTCAGAGACTGTAGTACATCATCATTAAATAATCTGTAAAATTAACAATTCGCTTCTCTACAGAAATAATGGAAGCCAGAAAATAATGGAATGACATCTTAAATGTGTGGAAAAGGAAAAAAAACAAAAAACCAAAAAGCCCTGCCAATTTAAGAGTTTAAATCGCCTGAAGATACTTTTCAAAAATTATAATAAGGATGTAATAGGAAAAAAGAAAAACTGAAATAATGTATCACTAGTAATA
>NW_006408737.1:4493562-4497982 GCF_000296735.1 Chrysochloris asiatica
TGTTTTAATATAACCAGAATGCAGATAATTTTTGATTCACCCTTGTATATGTTCCATTTTATTAATCATCAGGAAAATGCAAATTAAAGCCACATTGTGGCACCTTTACATATCCAACATAGTCTTTTTTGTTTCCCCCTAAAAGGAAAAGATGAAGCATTTCAAACTAAGATTGATGAAACTGGAGAGCAAATGAATCCAGACAGATTCGCTATGAGTTGGAACCAACTCAATGGCGCTTAAAAACAACACAGCTGGTGAAGATTCTGTTGTGGCTCTGGATAAACACTGGACTGCTAACCACAAGATTGGCAGTTTACAATGGCCATTACCAGTATAATAACTGAATTCAGCATAGTAACTGAAGGGAATATAATGAAGGACTTAGGAATGATCATGTTACATTTCTTGATTTGGGTCTGGTTGCAAATGAGTGTTGAGTTAGTAAAATTCACTGAGCTCTTTATATGTGCATTAGAAAATTATATTGTGTTTCAGTAAAATGTTAATAAAAACTACCTTATGTTCAAAAACATTATGCAAGTATTAAGGTAAGTAACTTCTTAGCACAGATCATGACATCTAGTGTATATTTGATCAATGGTAGCTATTTTATTATTATTGCATAATCTACATTATTTTTTGATGACTATCTCTTACAGCTAATATACCAGCCTCATTTAAGTTGCTAGACATTAGCCTGACAAATGAGACCTTGTTCAGTTTTGACTCTGCTAAAGTGACTTTTAAATTTGTCAAAATTTGTGCAGCATTGTTGAGCATCATCAGATTTGTGAACCGAACCCAGCTGGGCAGTAGTGTCTGTTAATGTGGAATTATTGCTTTCTACTTTTGACATTTTTCTAAAGCAGTTCTGGCAAGTGAGGCTGAGAGCCATGAAAGGGCGATGACTAAGGTTTTCTAGAATCATCTCTGACATGGATTTCATATACAGGTCCATTATGTAGGCAAGATTCAGAAATGACTTCAGACAGTACTTTTGCTGGGGAGAGTGAGTTTGAGAGACACTAGAGATTAATGTCGCTAATGACCTGTCTCTTCAGTACATAATGGTTCCATTTGCTCTTTTTGTGAAGTTTCTAATTGTCACTCTGTATTACAGTGATCCTAGGGCTATATTCTCAGATAGGTTCAGATGCACTTTAGGTCAATGATTCTTGTCTGTCCACTACTTGTCCGTCAGTTTCTTGTACTCTGATGACTTGCATGTAGCTGTGATGCTAAGCTATGCCACTGGTATTTTGAATGCTGGCAGGGTCAACCATGGTGGACAGGTTTCAGCTGAGCGTCCAGACTAAGACAGACTAGGAAGAAGGAGAGGCAAACTATATCTGAGTGTTTAGCCCCTGAAAACCTTATGACTAGCAGTGGAACACTGTCAGATAGCACCAGAATATTGACTATTGGAACATGATGAAGAGCACCAGAACATTGTCAGAAATAGTGCCGGAAGATGAGACCCACAGGTTGGAAGGCACTCAAAATACGACTGGGAAAGATATGCCTCCTCAAGTAGAGTTGACTGGTGAAGATGTAAAAGGAGTAAAGCTTTTGGGACATTCATTTGCTGATGGGGCCTAACTCAGAATGAGAAGCTGTAATCATTGATTAATAATCAGAAAGTGGAATGTATGAAGTATGAATTTAGGAAAATTGGAAGTTGTCAAGTGCATAGACATTGCTATCCTATTATTGTTGTTGTTAAGTGCCATGGACTCAGTTTCATCTCATAGTGATCCTGTATAGGGTTTCCAAGGAACAGCAGGTGGGGTTGAACCTGCAACCTTGTGGTTCAAATCAACCTTGATGTTGAGTGCTTATCCTATGCACCACACCAGGACTCATTAATAAACTGAAATGGATTGGTATTGGCCATTTCAAATCTGACAATCACATAGTTTACTATACTGGAAATGACAAATTAGAGAGGAATGACATTGCATTCATCATCAAAATGAACATTTCAATATATGTCTTGAAGTATAATGCTGTCTGTGATAGGATAATATCAATATGCTTACAAGGCAGTCCAGTTAATATAACTATTATTCAAATTTACAAACCAACCACTAAAGTCAGTGATATGAAATTGAAGAATTCTACCAACTCAACTTCTTCACGCTGAAATTGTTCAAACATGCCATCAAGCTTGATTGGAATGCAAATGCAAAGGTTGGAAACAAACAGGAAAGATTAGAAGTTGGAAAATATGGCTGTGGTGATAGAAACAATGCTGAATACCACATGATAGACTTTTGCAAGACCAATGACTTCTTCCTTGCAAATACCTTTTTTAAAAAGCATAAAAGATGACTGTACACGTGGACCTCACCACATGGGATACACAGAAATAAAATTGACTACATCTATGGAAAGAGAAGGTGGAAAATTTCCATATCATCAGCCAAAAAACAAAAAACAAAAAAACTGGGACAGACTGGAACAGACCATCAATTAATTGCTCATATGCAAATTCAGGCTAAAACTGAAGAAAATTAAAACAAGTCCAAAATATGATCTTGAATATATTCCACCTGAATTTAGAGACAATAATAAGAACAGATTTGATGCATTAGACACTAATGACCGAAAACCAGAAGATTTTGGGATGAAATCAAGAACATCATAGAGAAAGAAAGCTAAAGGTTATTAAAAAGACAAGAAAAGATGAAAATGGATGTCAGAAGAGACTCTGAAACTTCCTTTCCAGCATAGAGATGCTAAACCAAATGGAAGCAATGAGGAGGTAAAAGAGCTGAACAGAAAATTTCAAAGGGCAGCTCAAGAAGACAAAGTCAATATTATAACAAAATCTGCAAAAACCTGTAGATAGAAAACCAGGAGGGAAGAATATGCTCAGCATTACTCAAGGTGAAAGAACTGAAGAAAAAATTCAAGCCTTGATGTGAAATATTGAAGGAGTCTATGGGCAAAATATTGAATAATGCAGAAAACACCAAAAGCAGATGAAAGGAATATATGGAGTCACTGTACCAAAAAGAAATGGTCAATGTTCAACCATTTCAAGAGGTAGCATGCGAATAAGAGTAAATGGTATTGAAGGAAGAAGTTCAAAGTGCACTGAAGGTACTGGTAAAGAACAAAGTCCGGGAACTGATGGAATATAAATTGAAATCTTTTAACAAACTGATGCAGCACTGGAGGGAATCACTCATCTATGCCAAGAAATTTGGAAGACAGCAGACTGACCAACCAACTGGAAGAGATCCATATCATTCCAAAGAGAGTGAACAAACAGAATGTAGAAATCATCAGAAAATATCATTAACATCACATATAAGTAAAATTTGCTAAATACAATTAAAAAATGACTGCAACAGTACATTAACAGGGAACTTCCAGAGGTTCAAGCAAGATTTAGATTAGGATGTGGAACGAGGACTATCATTGCTAACTTTAGGTGGGTTTGGCTGAAAGCAGAGAATACCAGAAAGATGTTTACCTGTGCTTTATTTACTATAAAATATTTACAACTGTGTGGATCATGGCAAGCTATGGATAACATTGGGGAGAATGAGTACTCTGGAACGCTTAATGGTTCTCATGGGGGACCTATCCACAGACCAAGAGGCAGTTGTTCAAATGGAAAAGGGGACATTGAATGGTTTAAAATCAGGAAAGGTATGTGCCAGGGTTGTATTCTTTCACCATACTTATTCAATATGTATGCTGAGCAAATAATCCTAGAAACTGGATTATATGAAGAAAAATGTGGCATCAGGATTGGAAAAAGACTCATTAACAGCCTGTGATATGCAAATGATACAATCTTGTTTGCTGAAATTGAAGAGGACTTAAAATACTTGCTGATGAAGATAAAAGGCCACAGCCTTTGATGTAGGTTTCACCTCATTGTAAAGAAAACAAAAATCATCACAATGGAACCAATAGATAACATCATGATAATTGGAGAAAAGATTGAAGCTGTCAAATACTTCATTTTTCTTGAACCCACCATCAACACTCATGGAAGCAGCAGTCAAGTAATCAAATGAAGTATTGCACTAGGCAAATCTATTGCACAAAGACCTCTTTTTTTTTATTTATTTATTTTAATGTTTTATTGTGAATTATGTGATAGTTTACATGGGAGAACATTAGCTTTACATTCATCCTATCACATATTGTTTCATTGCAATAGTTACAATCCCTTCCATGCATTGTCAACCAACCAGAGTATACCCTGCGCGCCTGTCCCACAGTCGTCAGCACACAGCCCCTCTTCCTTTCTGGGTCTAAAGTCCCCAGCTGTTCCATCTCTCCATGTCATCGTCTCTGCCTCCATCTCTGGCATCACTGCTTCTCTGGGTAGGGTCCTGCTCTCCACTCTTCTCTCTTGATGGTCCCAGGCACCTCTGCTTCCAGACTGCAAAGTCAA
>NW_006408737.1:4499941-4505218 GCF_000296735.1 Chrysochloris asiatica
AGTGCTGCTATGAACATTGGTGTGCATATATCTACTCGTGTTATGGCTCATATTTCTTGTGGGTAAATACCAAGTAGAGGAATTGCTGGATCATAAAGTATTTTTATTTCCAACCTTCTGAGGAAGTGCTATATTGCTTTCCAGAGAGGTTGGACCATTTTGCAATCCCACCAGCAATGCAGGAACATCCCTGTCTCTCCATAGCCCCACCGACATTTATTGTCCTCTACTTTTTTTATCTTTGCTGTTATTTCTGGTGTGAGATAATATCTGAAGACCTCTTTAAAATGCTGAGCAAAGTTTGGGTATTAAGCTGCGCCTGACCCAAACCATACTATTTTCAATAGCTTCATATGCATGTGAAATTTGGACAATGAGTAAGGAAGATCACAGAAGAATTGACACATTTGAGTTCTGGTGTTGGAGGAGAATATTAAACATACCATGAACTTCCAGAAAAACAAACACATCTGTGATGGAAGAAATACAGACAGAATGCTCATTAGAAGCCAAGATGCCCAGACTGCATCTCTTACACTGCAGACATGTTATCTGGAGGGACCAGTTCCTTGAGAAGGACATCATGCTTGGTTAAGTGGGGAGTCACTGAAAAAAAGAGGGAGCTCCCAATTAGATGGGTTGGCACAGTGGCAACAGCAGTGGGCTCAAGCATAACAATGATTGTGAGATTGGCATAGGACTTGGTAGTGTTTTGTTTTGTTGTACATAAAGTCGCTTTGATTTGCAACCCACTTGACAGTATCTAACAACATCCTTGCCTGTTTATTTATGTCCCTCCTTATTCCAGAAAGGCTCTAAATGGCTTAAATGAATACTGCTGTTGTAGTCATATCTCTAGGAGTATTTGCCTATGTCCTTCCTTCTCTAAGAACTGCCCCTTTCAGTTATAGTGGTGGGTCTAGAAGCCATGTTTGAATTTCAGGAAACCACTCCCTAGTCTTAGGAAATAAATAGACCTAGTGGAGCAGACTGGTCCAAACTGTGGGCCGTTTGAATTTTCTCATGAATATTTGAAATTGGTGATTGGCGGTAAAAATCACCTTTTAAGTAACTCTCTAAGCCTGAGGCTGTGACAATTTGCTCGTTTTCATGGAGAAGAAAAATGTTGGCCTATATAGACAGACACAATAAAACATGCTGTGAAGAAAGCAAAAATGGGGCACTTGGGGAAGAGAAAATAGAGAGACTAGGAGAGGATGTGCCTTGGTTTCTGTTATTTTTCTCAATTCCCATTCTTATCCCTCCTTTGACCCAACCACATTTCCTCCTTTGTGTCCATGAGATAACCCCATAATATTACAATGACTCTTCTTACTCTTTTTAGCATAAGTTAGCTCAATGGATTTCTCACAGTCTCCAACTGAAAATCAACATAAAAGAGATAGCATCACAATTAAAATGTGTGGATAAATGGAAAGTGAGATCTGAAAGATAGGATGGTATTAGCAGAGAAGAAATACCAATGAAAGCCATAAGATCCTGTGCATTTGCTGCCAGAAACGAATAAACCAAACAAAAACAGTTCTTCAAGGAAAGTACGGGAATGGTGCTGAGATAACAGAGAAAAATTCCTCCTATGCATCCTCATTTGGAGCGCATGTGTGATGCTATACACAGTTGTTGTTAAGTGCCCTTGAGTTCGTTCTGACTCATAACAACCCTCTATAGGGTTTCTGAGGAGTGACTGGTGAGCTTGAACCACTGACCTGGCCACACCAGGACTCCTCAACAATATTCTCATAGTAATACTGAAGTGTCCCTGAATGTGACCCAGTGGATAATCCCAAAGCACCTTCCAAGAAAATCACTTCTGGCTTCATGCTGAAATGAATTTCAGAGTATTTAGAATGAATTCGTACACCGTTGTTGTTAGGTGTCGTATAGTGACCATATGTACAACAAAACAACACAGTGTTGGTCCTGCACCATTCTCACAATTGTTACTACGTTTGATTCCATTGTTGTAGCCACTGTAGCAATCTCATTGAGAGTATTCCTCTTTTTTACTGATTTACTCCTTCACCAAGCATGATGTTCTTTTACGGGAACTGATTCTTCTTGATAACATGTTCAAAATTTGTGAGATAAAGTCCTGCCATCCTGATTTCTAGGTGTATTCTAGGTGTGCCTCTGCGTTTGTTCTTCTGGCAGTCCATTTTATAGTCAGTATTCTCTGCCAACACTATAATTTAAAGGCATCAGTGCTTCTTCAGTCTTTATTCATTCTCCAGTGTTTGCATGCAGATCAGGCAATTGAAAAATGTCATGGTTTGGGTCAGATGCACCTTCATGCATAAAATGACATCTTTGCTTTTTGACATTTTAAAGGGTCTTTTGTAACAGATTTGCTCAGTCAATACATCATTTAATTTCTTGACTGCTACTTCCCTGGGCATTGATTATGGATCCAAGTAAAATGAAATGCTTGGCAACTTCAGTCTTTTCTTTTTTCTTTTTTTTATCATGATGCTGCTTATTGGTCCAGTTGTGAGGATTTGTGTTTTCCTTATGTTGAGATGTAGTTTATGTGAAAGCTTTGGATCTTTCAGTGTTTTGAGTCCTCTTTGCTTAAACAAGCAAGATTATGTAATTTACATATCACAGGTTGTTGGTGAGTCTTCCTTCAATCCTGATGCTGTGTTCTTCAGGTAGTCTATCTTCTTGGATTATTTGCTCAGCATACAGATTGAATAAATATGGTGAAAGAATACAGCCCTGTTGCAATCTTTTTCTGACTTGACACCATGTAATATCCCCTTGCTCTGTTCGAATGACTGTCTATGTTCTGATGTGGTGCTACAATGTGATGTGGTGGGATAAAGCACTGGACAGCAAAGTCAGTTTGAACCACAAGGTCAGCAGTTCAAACTCACCAGCCACTCTTTGGAAACTCTTATACAGGGTTGCTATGAGTTGGAACTGAGTTGAGAGCATTTTAACAACTTAACAACATGTGTTCTATATAAGCACAATTAAGTGCTCTGCAATTCCTGTTCACAATTTTCTCAGTGATTTGTTATGATCCACACAGTTGAATGTCTTTGCATAGTCAATAAAATACAAGTAAATGACTTTCTGGTGTTCTCTGCTTTCAGTCAAGCTCCATCCTAGTTCCACATCCTCTTCTGAATCTGGCTTGAATTTCTAGCATTTCCCTGTCTATGTATTTCTGCAACCATATTTCAATTATCTTCAACAAAATTTTACTCACATGTGATATTATTTGATAATTTCTGCTTTCTTTGGAATGGGCAAAAATATAGAGCTCTTCTAGTTGGTTGGTCAGGTACCTGTCTTCCAAATTTCTTGGCATAGACAAGTGAACACTTCTAGTGTCACATACATTTGTTGAAACATCTCAGTTGTTATTCTGCCAGTTCCTGGAGCCTTGTTTGTTTGTTTGTTTGTTTGCCAAAGCCTTCAGTGCAGCTGGGACTTCTTCCTTTAATACCATCAGTTCTTGATCATATGTTGTTTCCTGAAATCACTGAATATTAACCAATTCTTTATGTTACAATTACTCTGTGTATACCTTCCATTTTCTTTGGATGGTTCTGTGTAGTCCAATATTTTGCCCATAGAATCCTTCAATATTGCAACTGGAGGCTTGAAGTTTTTCTTCAGTTCTTTTGGCTTGAGAAATGCTGAGTGTGTTTTTCCCTTTTATTTTCTAACTTTAGGTCTTTGAATATTTCATTATAGTACTTCACTTTGTCTTCTCAAGCAGCCCTTTGAAGTCTTCTGTTTAGTTGTTTTACTTCATTGTTTCATCCATTAAAGTTGTCTATATTTACTCAAGAGCAAATTTCAGAGTCTCTTCTGACATCCATTTTGGCCTTTTTTAATCTTTCCTGTGTTTTTCATGACCTTTTGCTTTATTCATATAGGATGCCCTTGATGTCATCCCATAATTTATCTGATCTTTGGTCACTAGTGTTCAGTGCATCAAATCTATTCTTTTTTTGGGGGGGGAGGGGTAGGGGGTTGTTAAATTTTTATTTCAAAAGCTTGCATAGCTTCAATATTGTGGCAAAATCAGGGCACGTGTAAAATTACCTTACAATACATTAGCTTCCCAAAAGGTACCAAAAAGTACAGTACAATTAACACTTCCATTATAGGAAATGTATGAAACACTAATATAAAATTAAAAGGTGACATTGATTTCCTAAGACACAGTTTTACTCTTTAACACCAGGGTCCACAGGCCCAGGCTATAGAGCAGCAGACTGGGTGCAGACCCTCCAATCTGCTTCTGGGGAACCTGGTAATAAAATAGGCTTATAATGCTGCTCGACCTCTGACACACCACACGCTACTAACACAACTTGTTGTTGTGATGTGCCGTGGAGTCGGTTCCGACTCATAGCGACCCTACACAGGGTTTCTGAGGCTGTAAATCTTTACGGGAGCAGACCACCTCATCTTTCTCCCGCGGAACCGCTGGTAGTTTCGAACTGCGGCTCGCAGCCTGATTCGTAACCACTGCTCTACCAGAGCTCCTGCTAACACAACTAGAGCTCTGGAAATAGTAAACAGGAGAGTGATTTCCAGGGGAAAAATTTAAAATAAGATGCACATAGGGCCGGCCATAGAAAGTTTGCCAAGTGAAATTTGTATGGCTTGTAATTATTCTGGTTCTTCCCATAATCTTCACTACCCTGACCTCCGCTTCCACGGCTGCTGCCCTGGTCTCAGTTTCTACGGCCCCCAGAGCCACACTGCTGCTGCTGGTAGATAGACTCTTTGGGCTGGGCCACCTTGATTTCACACTTACTTCTACTGACAGTGTGAAACTTTTCCTCCAAAACCTTCTTCACAGGTTCCTCTTCTTTATAAGTGATAGAAACAAAGAATGCCTTGTTTTTTGTTCGACTTTGAATTCATGGGAAGCTCAAGGGCCTCAATCTCCCCAAACTCGCCAAAGTACTCCCTGAGCTTCTCCTCAGTGGCTTCGGGATTCAGACCTCCAACAAAGATTTTCTTCACTGGGTCCTTCTTCATGGCCATGGCCTTTTTGGGGCCATCCAGTCTATGCTCCTGGTCTAGAAACTTCTCCACACTGGTAGCATCTTTGAAGAAGAAGGTCAAGCCCTCTTGATTTTAATTTTAATTGTACAGTGAACAACCTGTCCAAATTTGGTAAAATAGTCTTTTAGGACCTTTTTGCTGGTCTCCCAGCTTAGGCCACCAACAAACTCCCCCCACCCCCTTCCCAGCATCCTCCTGGTGTTGATCTGGCCTCCTCTGGCCCCA
>NW_006408737.1:4505723-4512909 GCF_000296735.1 Chrysochloris asiatica
GTACATTCTGCAAGTCTGGCTGCCAGTACACAGCCTTTCTCTTTCCATGAGTCCAGAGTCCTCAGCTGCTCCCTCTCTCCATGTCCCCATCTCTGCCTCCATCTCTGGTGTCACTGCTTCTCTGGATAGGGTCCCACATTCTGCTTGTTCTCTTCTTCCTTAGTGGTCGTAGGGTCCTCTGTTCCTGCTCTGTAAGATTAACTATTCCACCCTTTTTGTGGCAAAATTCTATCTTTACAGTTGTGACAATTGCAATTAGTCATGATAACAATTACTCACTGTTGAATCGTAAGAATCTTATTCCCATATCTTTTGACCAGACCCATCTAGACAAGATGAGAACCATTCAGTGGGGATTCTACCTTCCCTTGCCCACTCTGTAATTAAACTTCCTCTTAAAAACTTGTAAGCCAGTCACTTTGTGCCTTTATAGTGCCCCCATTTTAGGTAGCCAATGTCTAAGTTGTCACAATGTTGTTTCTGAAAATGAATGCAATTCCATTCCTCTTCAATTTATCATTTCTGGTATAGGATATCAATCTTTATGTGCTTCATTTCATTTTTGACAACTTCCAATATTCCTAGATTCATATATTGTATATTCCACATTCTGATTTTTAGATGTTTGCAGCTGTTTTTTTCTCATTTTGAGTCATGCCACATCTACAAATGAAGGACCATCTACATCATTAAGGTTGACTCTACTTTGAGGAGAGAGTTCTTCCCCAGTCGTATTTTGAGTGCTTTCTAACTGATGGCTCTTCTTTCAGAACTATCTCAGACAGAGTTCTGCTGCTTCATAAGGCTTTACTACTTTAGGACTCCTGGAGTTAAAAGGTTTTCATTAAACTCTCAGTGGTATCTCTGAATTTCCAAAAGTTTCAGAGCTACTAGAAAAGAAGAATTCAGGAGCTGAATATATTTCAGACAATTTGCTAATCATACAGGAATTTATCAACAGCTCAATTGGGCTTCCTAGTATACATCTTTATGGGTACTTGGGATGCAGTGCATCTTTCATGTTGTTGACTTGTGAGAGCTTGAAGTCTGCCTTCATGGTCAGATAGTGAGGTCAAGAGCAGCATCCTCATAGGAAAGCTGAGGAACCTGGCAAGGACATAGGCAGAGGGTAGGCTGAATAAGTCCTTGATGAGCCAACTCTCTTCTGAAAGCAGTTTTAAGTACACTCCACTGCACAGACAAAAGGGCAATTGAGCTCCACTAGCTCTCCACCAGAGTGCACATAACAATAATTTTTGCTTGGAAAAAATTTATGGTTGGTGGATCAAATACCCATATTGTTAAAAAAAAAATCTAGGTAAACACTCATGGAGAATTTAACCTTGAAAAATATAGTTTCCTTGAGCCCTTTCTAAGCTAAATTGTTTGCAAAATATATGACTATGTAACTGAATTAGTTAACTTGTTCCTTAGGGCTATTGACCATAAGTCACTTTAATATTGGAGGCTGTCTACCAAAATGATGACTTAGATTTTCAGAAGCGTTTAAACTGTAATATTCCTTTTTAACAGTATTTAAGGTAAGTAGTCTTAGGAGCTCTGGTAGCATAGTGGTTATGAATCGGGCTGCTAATCTCATGATCAGCAGTTCAAAACTACCAGCTGTTCCGCAGGAGAAAGATGAAGCTTTCTGCTCCCGTAAAGATTTATAGCCTCGGAAACTCTGTACAGGGTCGCTATGAGTTGGAACTGACATCACGGCAGGCACATAACAACAACAACAACAAGGTCAGTCTTGGCTCATGACACTAAACTGTGGTATTTGTGAATAAGCAAATAGTCCTCTTTCTAATTTTAATAATAAGGAGGCAATATCAGTGCTAGATTACAAGGTCAGTTAGAACCACAAGGTTGATGATTCAAACCTACCAGACACTCCTTGGAAACCCTATACAGGATTGCTAGGAGTCAGAATTGACTCAGTGGCACTTAACAACAACAACAGCAACAATCCTGAGATCCTAACCACCTAAGAGTAGTAGCAAGACTTTGAAGTGTTAATTAAACTGAAGCAGGCCATAATAAAGACCTGATTTATCACTTTGGAAAATTTTATCTGAGTCATCAAAAACAGTTGGTATTGACTCTTGTAGTATCACTGGCCAAGTTCTAGTTCAGGCGTCAGCAAACTCCAACCCTCAGGTCAGATCTGCAGCCTGTTTGTATGCCTTGCAATCCTAAGAATGCTTCTTGTATTTTTAACTGTTTAAACAAAATCTAAAGAAGAAGAATATTTCGTGTCTATATTGCAATTTTACTGGAACATAGCTACATTTACTTGTTTACATATTATCTGTGGCATATTATTTACAATTGTTTACATATTATCTGTGTAATGCTTTTGCATTACAAAGGCAGAGATGAGTAGTTGCAAAACAAACCATATGGTCCACAAAGTCTAAACTATTTACTATCTAGCCCTTTATAGAAAAAGTTTGCTGAACAAAAGCAACATCTACAATATGTCTATGTAAGCTTTATCCACAGATCAAAGGTCAAGGAAATGTCAAGTATCACCAATGACATTCTGTATTTTAAGTAGATTGTTTTTCCTTATAAGGCATAGTACCATAGTCAATAGTAGAATAATCATGCCTTAAACATAACCTGCTCTCAATGTAGAAATCTGGCCAGGGAAAGACAGGCTTCCTTTTGATCAGAAAACTAAAAGTCAACTGATATACATGTATAAATGATCTATTAATAGTGAAGAGTGAAAGGAATGCTCTTAAAATAGGAAACATGGTTTTGAAGTCATTCAGTTATTTCAACAAACATTTGCTGATAAATTACTATGTGCCAAAGTACATCACTCAAAACAGACTCAAAGTCCCAACTCAGACACCTGAGATGATCTTTGAGCAATTCTTAGTATAGGAAATTTTGCTCAGGTGTTTTATTGAATTTGAGGGCTTTGTCTGAATCAACTGTATATAATAGGTGATTGTTTCCAGGCCTCAAATAAGAAAGTGGCCTGGAATCTACAATGTTTGAATTATTGGCCTTGCTTTGTAAAGGGGTGAGGAGTAAGCTTCCGGAGTCTCAATCACCAAACTCAGACTTCTTGTGACTTTTCTCTCGACTCTGCCTGGATTTGCTAGTTGTGATGACATGGCTCTCCTGTACCTGAAGAAGCTTAGAGCAAGATCAAGTGTTGCCAACACGGTGCTTGAAGTCATTAATTAACCACATTACATCTAGGAGTATGAAGTGATGGTGCAGTGGTTTAAGCATTCCGCTATTAATTGAAAGGTGGTTTGAACCCATCAGTTGCACTGTGGGAGAAAGATGCGGCAATCTGCTTCCATAGATATTTACTGGTTTGGAGATTTACAATAGAACCCTCTGGGACAGTTCTACTGTGTTTTAGGGTCACAATGAATTGAAATCAACTTGATAACAATGGATTGTTGGTTAGTTTAGGTGTATGAACAACTTATTTTTTGGATTACATTATTAATACAAGTATATATAAGTATCCAGCATTGTGCTTGATAGGGAGTGAAAGAAGATCTGTACTTTGAGGCAGTTAAAGCAAAATTTAGAAGTCCCCCAAGATAGAAACTATGGAGATCTGGTGGTTAAATACTCAGTTGCTAACTGAAAGGTTGGTAGCTCAAACTCACTAGCCACTCTGTGGGAGAAAGATGTCTAAGTCTGTGTCCATAAACATTTAAGGTCCTGGAAACCCCATGGGGCAGTTGCTTTGTCCTTTGGGGTCACTATGAGTCAGAATTAGTCTGAGCAGGGTCAAATTGACTTGAAGATGAAGGATTAAACAGAAGAAGTCTCTCATATTGGGAGGAGGGAGACATTAGTAAACAACTTGATTCCCTGGTAATTGAGTATGGTAGTGGTGGTGATTATGTGCCATGGAGTCAGTTCCGACTACTAGCGACCCTAAGGAAGCCTGCTCTAGGAATCTTCTGGATTTTCAAGGGATGAGGTGGAGTGTTGCTGTTACTCTTAGTTGGTGGAGTCAGTCCCAACTCATGGCGACCCATATGTGTAGAACTGCACCAAAGGGTTTTCAAGGTCATGACCTTTTCAAAGCAGATCACCAGGCCTTACTTCTGAGACTTCTCTGGGTGGATTTTAACTGTCAATCTTTTGACTAGTAGTCAAGCATTTAATTGTGTCACCCAGGGACCCTGAAGTGGAGTAAATCCATTGCTGATTCATAATGACCCTGTAGGAGAGAGTTGTAAAGCCACATAGAGTTGCCAGTGCAGACTGCCACATCTTTTTTTGTGGAGCAGCCAGTGAGTTCGAACCACCAACCTTGCATCTAGCAGCCCAATGCGTACTCCATCAGGGGTCCTTGGGACTGAGTTGTTGTTATTGTTGTTACATGCTGTCAAGTTGGTTCCAACTCATAGCAACCCTGAATAGGATTTCTGAAAATGATTGGTGGGATTGAACTGCCAACCTTATGGTTACCAGTCCAGTGTTTGCCCTACAGATCCACAGTAGGGACCCTTACATAGAAAAGGGTAGCCACTGGCAGGAACAGGGTATAGTTTTAAAGACAAATGTGTGGAAGGGCCCAACCTTCCTCCTCTACTTATAGGGTGAGCTTTTCTTTTGCTACCATATCTAAAGCAACACATTCTGGCTAGCCATTTCAAAGAGAAATGTAAACTAAACAGGTATATAAGGAAAGAGAAAAAAAGGAATGAGATTATTTCAATCATGACAGGGTGCCTAGGAGGTTAGATGGAGATTAAAATAACAATAAAAGCAATACACATTTAAAAAATAATATAAATCATAATAAAAGCAAAAGGTTAGGAGATTAAGATAATCATAGAGTAAAATGAATGAGATTTAAAAGAAAAATTGAAAGGCTATAAAAATAAAAGTCTAAAAGTGTAACAGAAAATGAGATGAAAGACTAAGATAAAAAATAAATCTGTAGCATAAAAAAATGTACAAGTTTCACAGAAGTCCCACTCAGGGTGGCTCCCCTCTCCTGGGAATGTGTTTTTTTGTGTGTGTTTGTAGATGATTTCTGAGCTATGCTAGGCCCTCGTTCTTCATGACTTCTTCCATCTCTGCCTCTTACAGTGATTCATGCAGGACTTGGTTGGTCTCACCTACTTTTGGAATTACTTAAATATAACTTGGAATTTGTAGGTATTTTACTGTTTTCTAGTTTCATTTCAAATTATGTTTTTATTTTTATTTTCTTATTTTCATGATCTCTGTTACTCTCCACACAAAATCAAACTGCATGGTATTTTTAGAAATCTCTCTAGTAATTTTAATGTGCAAAGTACAGAATGATTATTTTAAAGGAAAACAAAGAAAGAATAAACACAAAATTCAACGTAGTTGTTATCTCTGGATGCAGAGTGGGAATGAAAGACAGGAATATGTAATTGAGAAAAGAGAGTGTCCATGGTATTGGTAATATTGAATTTCTTAAATTGGACAATGGGTTCATGGGTGTTCCACTTTTTTTATTTACCAAATACTATTGTGTATGAGAGTAAGTAAAAAAAGTATTGCTGCTAGGGTTTCAGTTTATACATGCACAGATTTATTCCTAACAAAATGTACTTAAACACATCTCTACAATCAGTGAATGGTTGCAGACAAGTTCTCTCAGTAATATACTTGTCTTCATCTCATTAGGGTGCCTTCAAAAAAAGCTATTTCCCCCCCATTTATCAAGAAAAGTTGTTTATTGGATGATTTAAAAGCCCAGGGGAGGTAGAGCGTCAAGTGGCAAGGGCTACTGCTGGGGTGATGCTGGCAAGAGTTGGAGGGCTTTGGAGTTGAGAAGCAACAGATTAATCACTAAGGAGTGTTTAGAATGCTCCCTAGAAGCCAGTATGGTGACACAAATCATCAGGAGGGACCAGGCCCTGGAGACAGACATCATGTTTAGCAAAGTAGAGGATCAGCAAAAAAGAGAAAGACCCTCAATGAGATGGTTTGATACAGTGGTTACAACACCGGCCTAAAATATAACAACAATTGTGAGGATGGATGAGGATCTTTGTTCCATGGATTCAAACAATTTTTAGGTCAGGGCCAACAAAATTGTTAAGCATCAAATTTTTAACAAAACTCAAGTGGACATCTTCTCAATTCATTGAAGTTTTGCAATAAGTTTACAGGAATGTTGTCACACATAAAACTACAGTTTCTTTTAGATGGATCAAGAGTTTTAGAGACAGCTGGGAAGACCTCAAAGATGAACTAAGAGAGGGAAGACAGCCTGTGGCTGAAGTTTCTGATAACTTCAGAACTGATGGAAGAAGACTGTAGAATTACATACCATTGATGTGATAGCTACTAAGTTGATCTCACTTGATTCAGTATATTCAATTTTAAGGGAACATCTTGAGCTCAGCAAGCTTTTGGCTCAATGGGTGCCAAAAGCGTTGCATGAAGATAAGCTTGAGCAAACAGCTGATCTTTCCATCAGTTATTTTAGGCAAGATTGGAGCCAATGAAGACAATATCATGGAATGGATTGTAACCAAGGATGGATTTACCAATGTGATCAAGAGAATGAGGTCCAATCAAAACAGTTATTTTCAAGGGGATCTGCTGGGCCAGTTAAATTCAAGGCAGAGAGGACAGTTTAGGAGATTATGGCAGCATTCTGGAGGGAGTCCTAGTGTGGTGCTGTAGGATAAACACTTCACTGTTAAGCACAAGGTCATACTCATATTAGTTTACAGATTTTTTTTTTTTTCCTTCTTTACTCCCTCCTCTCCCTTTTCTGCAATTATAGACTATAGTATCCAGTCTAGTGTTTTTTGTTGTTGTTGTTGTTTCTGTTATTGTTTTATGCTCCCCTTCTATCTTTGGGGGACTCTTTCTCTCCCTATATTACCAAAGAAGGGAGCAACTGCTGCTGCCATATAGTCAAGCTATAATCACACTCTATAAAACACCAAAATCCAGGCAAGAACCAATGCCAACCGCCATATACCAGGGAAACAGACAATACCTGTGAAAGTTACTCTGAGTTAAACAATAAGAAGAGTGAAAAGGGACGCCCACATCCAGATCACATCTCCCTGGAAGCAATCAGAAAGCATAAAAAACACCAAAACACATACTCAATTAAGTATTAAGGCCAGAGATAAACACTAAACATGCCCAAGAAGCAAAAGCAGATGACCATGTTAGCACATGTCCAGGAACA
>NW_006408737.1:4519469-4520450 GCF_000296735.1 Chrysochloris asiatica
AGGCAGAGACGATGATGTGGAGAGATGGAGATCCTGGGGACTTTCAACCCAGAGAGGGAGAGGGGCTGTGTGTTGATGACTGGGGGGCAGGCCTGTAGGGTATACCCTTTGGTTGGTTGATGATGCATGGAGGGGATTGTGACCATGGCAATGAAACCATGTATGATAGGATGAATGTAAAGGTAATGTACTCCCATGTAAACTATCACATAATTCACAATAAAACATTTTTTAAAAAGAGAGAGATAGAAAAACTGATGAATGACTTGATATGGAAAGGAAAGAGACCTCAGATAAGCTAAGTACTGCTTAAGAAGAAGAACAAAGTTGGAGGCCTCTCACTCCCTGATCTCAAAATTTACTATACAGCCACAGTGGTCTAAACAGCATGGTACTGGTAAAATGAAAGATACATAGATCAATGGAACAGAATTAATAACTCAGAAATAAATCCATCCACATACAGTCAGCTGATTTTTATGAAAGGGCCAAAGCACATTAAATAGGTAAGAGATAGTCTCTTCAACAAATGGTGTTAGAAAAATTGTAAATCCAATTGTAGAAAAATGACACCATATAAAAAACAAATTCAATGTGGATGAAAGACCCAAATGTAAAACCTAGAACTGTAAAAATCATCAATGAAAAAATAAGGACAAACGTAAGGCTCTAAAATATGGCATAAATACAGTGTCAAACATAATTAACAACACACACAAAGTAGAAGATAAAATAGATGACTGGGACTTCTCAGAAATTAGACACTTACATGCATCAAAATATTGTGCCCAAAGAATAAAAAGAGAGCCCACAGACTGGGAAATTTTTTTGCAATGACATATCAGACAAGGGATTAATCTCCAAAATATATACAAAACTACAACATTTCTACAAGAAGCATGCAAGCTAACCAACTGAAAAATGAGCAGAGGACATGAATAGATACTTCACACAAGAAGACATTTAGGCAGCCAACAAATA
>NW_006408737.1:4522385-4530964 GCF_000296735.1 Chrysochloris asiatica
AATTGATGCTTTTGAATTATGGTGTTGGAGGAGAATATTGAAAATGCCATGGGCTGCCAAAAGAACCAATAGATAGGTCTGTTTTGGAAGAAGTGCAGCCAGAGTCCTTGAAGGCCAAGATGGCCAAACTTCATCTCTCATACTTGGGACATATTGTCAGGAAGGACCAATCACTGGAGAAGGATATCATTTTTGGTAAATTGGAGGGTCAGAGAAAAAGAGGAAGACCCCCAATGAGATGGATTGGCCAAGTGGCAGCATCAATGGACTCAGGAGTATCAACAGTATTGAGGTTGGCCCAGGATCGGGTGGTGTTTCATTCTGCTGTGCATAAGGTCGCTATGGGTCAGTACCGACTCGATGGCACCTAACAACAACAACAAGTGTAGCAGATTTGACTAATGTAATACGTCATTTGATTTCTTGACTGCTGTTCCCCTGAGTGTTCTATCATGTGATCTCCATCAATGTTTCCATCACCAAAGCCATATTTTCCAACTGCTGATCCTTCCTCTTTGTTTCTATTCTTTATATTCTAATCACCAGTAATTATCAATACATCTTGACTGCATGTTTGATCAATTTCAGACTGAATATGTTGGTAGAATTCTTCAATTTCATCGTCACTGACTTTAGTGGTAGGTGTGTAAATTTGAATAGTAATGGTATTAACTCATCTTTCTTGTAGGCATATGGATATTATCCCATCTCAGACAACATTACACTTCAAAATAGATCTTCAAATGTTCTTTTTGATGATGAATGTGATGCCATTCATCTTCAATTTTTCTTTCCCAGTATAGTAAACCATATGACTGTCAGATTCAAAATGGCCAGTAACAGTACATTTCAACTAAAAAATCCTCACCACTACACCAGTAAATAGTATCATCATAAATGGAGCATAGATTGAAGTTGTCAAATAGTTCATTTTGCTTGGATCCATTATCAACACTCATGGAAACAACAGTGAAGAAATCATGTGTTGCATTATGTAAATCTGCATAAGACCTATTTAAATTGTTCAAGAGCAAGGATGTTAGTTTGAGGTCTAAGGTGTGCTTGACCACACATGGTGTTTTCAGTAGCCTCATATGCATGTGAAAGTTGCACGATGAATAAGAAAGACTATAGAAAAATTGATGCATTTGAGTTATGATGTTGAAGAATATTAAAAGTACTATGGGCTGCTAGAAGAACAAACAAATCTGTGTTGGAAGAAGTTCAGTCAGAATGCTTTTTAGAAACCAGGATAGCAAGACTTCATTTCTCATACTTCAGACATATTATCAGGAGGGCCCAGTCCCTGGAAAAGGACATTATGCTTGGTAAAGTGGAGTGTCAGTGAAAAATAGGAAGATCCCCAATGAGATGTATTGGCACAGTGGCAGCATCAATGAACTCAGGCTTAACTATAATTGTTAGAATGGCGCAGAGCAAGGTAGTCTTTCCTTCTGTTGTTCATGGGATCACTGTGAGTCAGAACCTACTCGAAAGCACCTACTAACAGCAATGTCTAGGATATTGATGTCTATACATTCCATTTTATTTTTGACAACTTCCAATTTTCCTATATTAATACTTAGTATATTCCATGTTTTGATTACGAAACATAATCTGTTAAAACCAGAGAGACTGTGAAGAAATCTCAATTTTATCTCTCTTTTGGAAGCCTTGTTTTGGATTTTCAACTGCATTTGTCACAATGGGTCCTGCCTTTAGGTTGCCAATCCCAACCCTACATTGATTCTCATCTGATCCAGGGTTTGTGTTGTTGGGAGAAGAAAGAGACCAGGATGCTTTGTTTTTCTACCTTTTACAAAAAAGTTGATCTTGTCCTGAAACCAAGATGCTTTGCTTACCCCAGCCATTGAATGTGGCTCATAGGGGCGAGCGATCTGAATTTAGAGGAAGATGATGTGGAGTGGGCCAAGCAAGAAATATAAACGAGACTGTGAAGTAGGACACATGTTTCTTGTGGAGATTTTCCTACTGACTCCTAGATATTTACTATCATTTCCAAAAAGTTTTTCCAAAATCTTAAACTTGCCACTTTATCAGATGGATGTAAAAAAAGGAGTGGATTGTTTTTTTCTTCTTCATTAATAGCAAAATTCTAGTGACATCTCCTTGTCAGATGAGGTTCCATTGCTCCTACAAATAGAGTTCATTATTTTGTCAAAGTGAATTAAAATAGAATGTCACTTAGCTGAATGTCACATTTCTAGATGTGACATCATATATAAAAGGCCCTTTTTAAAGAAGAGAAAATGTCTGAAAGTCTTAGTTTGAAACACACTTGAAGAAGAAGAAATATAGGCATTAAAAAATCCCATCTGGGTTTCATAAAATTCCTTTCAAATGTGACAGTCTGGTAGAAATCATGTCGTTTTCAGTTCCTAAAATGCAATTTTGATTAAAAATTTATAAAGCTATTTGGAGGAAAGATACTACATAAATTGAGAATAAGTCTTATGGGTTCCTGAGAGAGAAGCTGGGAAATTTCCACATCCAAGTGATCAACAGTATTCACTTCCTACAAACAGATATGCTTTTACTGTTTTGAGCAAATGTCTCTCCACATTCCAGTGGTTTATGGGTATGGCCGCTGAAGTTAACCAGAGACACTTCAGGGTCACAGAATCTCCAGGATGAGGTTCTAACCCAGGAGGACTTCTGTCGGGCCACTCACCCAGGTGCTCACATCCTCATCACCTTAGGCATTTTCTGAAAAACGGAAAACCACCTCCATCTTCTGGTAGTAGGTAGAAATGGGGAGAGAAAGGGAAGAATTGTTTTGTTTTTGTGGTTTCAGCCCAAATCGTTCCTTCCAGAACACAAGACTTATGCCTAGTGGAGATAGTATGAATTCAGAATACTGAGAGCTATGGACTCCTTTCCACATGATTGGTCTGATGTGGTGCTTTCTCTTGTCTGGACCCCACATCCTATCTTCTTTGCTTGTTGAACTCTTAAATGTTCTTTGTCCTGTCAGGGTTTTCCCTCATTTCCAAGCAGGGATAATAAATTCTGGTTTTCCAAGATAAATTGTATATATTTCTACTGTGGAACCTATATATTATAATGTAATTAAGTATGTAATGTAAATTTACATGCTGTAATTTGCTGAATGTAAATTCCTTAAGAGTAAAGGATACTGTCTTATTCAGTTTTATATCTCTTGTACATTGTACATGTTCAGAAAACATTTGCCATGTAATTGATCAAATGGATAAGTGGCTAGTTTAATGGATGGATGAATGGGCAAATGAATAAATGTGTGAATGAATAAATGAGTGAATGAAAATACAGGTGAATAAATGAATTAAAAATAATGACAGGAATGAATGGATTGATGAGTAAGTCAAATGCCATTTCACACAGATATATATTTATGTGTGTGCATGTTGTTGTTGTTGTTAGGTGCTATTGAGTCTGTTCTGTGACTCAATAAAGTGACTCTCTGTACAACAGGAAAGAACACTGCCTGCTCATGGACCATGCTTACAATCCTTTCTAGGTCTGAGCCCACTGGTGCAGTCATGTCAGCCCAGCTCATTGAAGGCCTTTCTCTTTTTTGCTGATCCTCTGCTCCACCAAGCATGATGTCCTTTTCCAGGGACTGGGCCCTCCTGATGACATACCCAAAGCACGTGTGATGAAGTCTTGCCATCCTTTCTTCTACAGAGCTTTCTTTCTGGCTTTAATTCTAACAAGACAGACTTGTCCATTCTTCTGAAAGTCCATGATATATTTAATATTCTTCACCAATACCATAATTCAAAGACATCGGTTCTTCTTCAGTTGTCCTTATCCATTGTTCTGGTTTTGCGTGTGTATGAGGCAATTGAAAATTCCATAGCTTGGGTCAGGTGCATCTTAATCTTCAAAGTTTTTAAAGCATCTTGTTTTTAATACTTTAAGGAGATCTTTTGCAGTGGATTTGTCCAATGCAATGTGTGCATATAGAAGTATATGATGTTGTTGTTGTATGCCATTGTGTCAGTGTTGACTCATGGCAACCCTGCATATGATTTATGAGGTTGTGAATCTTATGGGAGCAGAAAGCCTCCTCCTTCTCCTTTGGAGTGACTGGTGGATTACAACTGCTGAACTTGCTGTTCCCCAGGGCTCCTACAGATGGATATATTAGTATATACATTTAAATACATATTTTCATATACTTTAGAGTATATGGTATTGTTCATTTATTTATATAATTTTTACATGTTAGTCACTTTGAAGTAATTTCCATCACATTACAAATTCATTTCATGATTACCAGCTGGTTCTGAGATAATTCATTTGGAGTCAGGTGCCAGTGTATCCTTGTTCATTGGTGGATGAGGTGGTTACTTCTTGGAAATTGACCACTATAAATTTACTGCTGGGGGTCTTCCCTACTCACAGACTTGTTTCCTATTTCCCATTCCTGAGCATATCCTTGGTTCATTGACTTTGGTGATCATTGAGATTCAACATGTTTGCCCAGAATAGATTCATTACTATTAATAGCTGCCCTTAGTACCTGACACCTGCAAGAGATTGTCTTTGTTCTTTAGTGCTGCTACAACAGAAATACCACAGGTGGATGGCTTTCACAAATAGAAATGGACTCGCTCACAGTTTAGGAGCCTAGGAGCACTGCCTCTGGAGAAAGGTCCTTGGCTCCTTTCAGCATCCACAGGCTCAGTCTTCTTTGGAGATCTCCACGTGTCTTGGCATCAAACTTCGTCAGAATCTAGGAGTTTCAAGGTGCAGAGACCCCAGGTCCAAACACACTCCACTCCTGGCTCTTCTGTCTTGGTGGTGGTAGGTCCCCTCCTTCTCTGTTCAAGTCTCTCTCCTTTTATCTCTTGTAAGATAAAAGGTATATGCCACACACTTAGGAATATCCCTAATAAATTGGATCAGGTGGTTGTGGAATTAAGGGTGATGTAGCACACCTTTGGGATCCTAGTGCGGTACTGTAGGATAAGCACGGAACTGCTAACCACAAAGTCAGAAGTTCAAATACACCAGCTGTTCCTTGAAGATCCTATATGGATTTGTTATAGATGAAAACTGATTTGATGACACTTAACAGCAACAGCATCCCACCCTTAATCCTTTATTTGTTTATCACATCAAATAGCATCATGGGGGATGGGTACATCTCAACTGCCAAACCACTGAGAATCCTGGTCCAGTCAAGTTAACACAAAACAGTAACTATCACAGAGGACTAAGTCATGAAGTCTGTAAGTATCCCAGCTGAAATGAGATCCAAATATGACAGAATCCCATGCTCCAGGGAAGCTCACGGGGTGCATAGAGTAAGGCAGACCTTGGTCCAAATCCTCATCCTTCTTTTTTTCTGCTGCATGACTCACTTAATCTCTGTATGCCTCAGTTTATTCACTTATAGAGTGACTATAATGCCTCTAAAGATGACACACATAGGTGCTTGATAAAGGTCAGTTTTCTTCCTGACTAATAATAAGTTTGTGTTTGGGTTAATGCACCATACTGCAAAGTCATTTGAACTGCAAGGTTGGCGGTTCAAATTCACCAGCTGCTCTTCAGAAACCCTAACCAGGGTTGCTATGGGTTGGAACCAACTTGATGGCACTTGACAACAACAACAAATAAGAATTTCACAGACAGTGGCAGATGAGAGAGAGAGAAACTATTTCTTGACATGAGACTCTTGACATTAACTGCGTAGGATGAGGCCCCAAAGTGTTATTTTCTCTGAATCCCATGAAAATTCCCCGGAACAGCAAATTGGATTCCCAGATCAATTTTTAAGACTGCCTATAGGCCCCAGTGGCCATTGGTGCTGGTCTGCTCAGTGATCAAATAAACAATTGCAGAGTATCACCTGGAAAATGATGAGAAGACAAGGATGTCCCCAACAACACTGGACCAGCAGTCCTGGATGGTGTGTCTGTTAGAAGCAACAGAGCTGAGGCTGGGAATCAGGCCCTCTGGGTACAGTTTCTGCAGAGAGAACTTCACCCTTTGGAATCCTTTTTCAGAACAACTTTGTCCAAGGCAGGAAGGAGAACTAAAAGGAAAGAGGGCCTCAATGAAGTGAGAGGCACTATTGCCAGCTAGCTCTGGATTCTAGCTCAGCAAATGTGGACAGAGCACATTGACTGGGACTAGAATGAGGTTGTTGTTGTTGTTAAGTACCATGGAGTCAGTTCCAACTCATCGTGTAGTGACCTTGAAAAAGAGCACCTCCTTAAATTTTGCAGCATCACTTGCCTCATCCTACTCCTGACCCTGGGGCATAGAGTCTAGATTCCTCTTCTCTAAAATGAGGATGATGACAATATCTAATTATAATTGTTGACATCATGGAACATTATTATGAATGTTTACTCATAGGAACTGTTTAGTCCTCACAACAAGCCTGAAATGCAGGTACAATGATTATCTTCGTTAATCAGATGGTCAGGCTGACTTATGATCTAGTAACTTGCCTATGTTCCGATGACTCATTGTAGGCAGAGTGGGGATGCGAACCAGGCCCCAGTGTTCAGCTTTATTACCACCATACTGTACTAGCTACAGTGAGAGTGGGGTGTGAGGTGGGCCGCATAGACAATAAAGCGGTGCTAAAGAGAGAGAATTTTGTTAATAAACTGAAGGTGTCCAGTCACCCAGCTGTCATGGATTGAGTTGTGACACCCCCCCCCAAAAAAAAAACAAAACAAACAAACAAACAAAAAAAAAAATGTGGCAGCTTGGCTAGGTTATGATTCTTTCTGGGTTGGCTGTTATGTAGTGATGTAATCATCTCCCATGATGTGATCTGATGGAATTATCATTCTTTTGTGATATTTTGTAAATCCTGACCTCCTTGTGTTAATGAGGCAGGATTAGGTTATGTTAATAAGTATTAAGTTATGTTGGCTATGCTAATGAGGCAGGATTAGGGTGGGATGCAACACCCTTACCCAGGTTATGTTGTTGTCAGGTGCCATCGAGTCAGAACCGACTCATAGTGACCCCATGCACAGCAGAACAAAACAATGTCCGATACTGGGCCAACCTCACTACCACTGCCACACTTGAGTCCATCAATGATGCCACCTGGCCAATCTATCATGTTAGGGGTCTTCCTCTTTTTCTCTGACCCTCCACCTTACCCAGCATGACATCCTTCTCTAGTAACTGTTTCCTCCAGACAATATGTCCAAAGTCCAAAGTCACAGAAAACTCTATGAATAGCAGAGAAACCCAGGTTAAAGCCCTAAACAAATATAAGGGGAGTTTCCAGGGTCTGTCCTGCATCGTCTTTTCTTACAAGAGAGAAAAGGAAAGAGAAGCAAGCAGAGAAAGAGTGACTTCAGTGTCACCAAGACAGAAGAGCCTACCAAGAAAGAAGAGCCAGGAGCTGAGCACTTCTTTGGACCCAGGGGTCCCTGTGCTGAGAACCTCCTAGGCCCAGGGAATCTTGATGTCAGTACACATGGAGCTCTCCAAGGAACACTGGGCCTTCAGATGTTGAAAGGAGAAAAGAGATTCCCCTAGAGCTGACACAGAGAGAATGCCTTTCCCTAGAGCTAAAGTCCTGAACTTGAACTTCTACCCTCCTAAATTGTGGGAGAATTAATTTGTTTGTAAAAACCTTCATTTGTGGTACTTCTGTTATAGCAACACAAATAACTAAGACAAATTTCTCAACTTTGGCTCCTCAGTGCCTCTTGATGCATAGACTGGAGAGTCCAAGGTGACTTATAGCCCTAGAGATCCAGCACTGACAGGAACAGCCCCGAGACACTATTATTTCAGCAGATTCTGCACTTCTGGTTCTCTGGAACCCAGTTGAGACCCAGTTCTGGGTGATTGACTTCTCTCCTAGGGGTCATCATCTTGACTAAGCATCATTAATCCAGTCCTTGTGAATCTGTCACAGGATTCATTCACATGCATATTCGATAATACCCGTTAGTGATGCCCATTAATTAAGAAGAGCAATTTGTTTATAATTAACTTGAGAAATTTATGACTTTAGAAAACAATTACAGGAGCTGATATAAACACATTAGGTAGCGATAGCAATGCCAAGTTTAATTGCTTTCAAGAAAAATTACTGATATTAATGCCATAGCCATCACTAGTCATGTTTGACAACAGCTTGTAAATTCATCAGTCCATGTATGAGTCAACACTTCAGGCTATTTGGAACGTGGATCCTCAGCCCTTGGAAACTGCGTATGAAAAAGTGCTAAGTGAGAAAACTATGTGGTGCTATTATAGATTGAATTGAATTATAGACTCCAAAAAGATATGCTGAAGTCTAACCTCTGGTGCCTGTGAACATGACCTTGTTTGGAAATAGAGTCTTTGAAAATGCTATCAGTTAACATGAGATCATGCTGAAGTAGGTTAAGCCTTAACCCTGTATGACTGAGTATCCTTATAAAGATAAGAGACAAAGAGACACAGAAGGAAAATGACAATGCAAAAATAAAGATAGATTCAGTCTAGGAGCAGAGATCCCTAGGACCATCAAGGGAGAAGAGCAGAGAGCGGGACCCTATCCAGAGAAACAGTGATGCCTGAAATGGAGGCAGAGATGATGA
>NW_006408737.1:4539684-4544993 GCF_000296735.1 Chrysochloris asiatica
CCATATTGCTTTCCAGAGAAGTTGGACCATTTTGCAGTCCCACCAGCAATGCTGGAGTGTTTGAAATATTCTTTTGACAATGAATGTAACACCATTCCTCTTTGATTTGTCATTCCTGGCTAGTAAAGCATTTGTCTGATTTAAAATGGCCAATCTCAGTCATTTCTACTCAATAATGACTAGGGTTTTAATCTTTATTTTTCCATTACATTTTACACAACTTTCCATTTTCTTAGATTCATACTTTGTACATTCCATCGTCCAATTATTAATGGATATTTGCAGCTGTGTCTCCTCATTTTGAGTTGTGCCCCCTCAGCAAATGAAGGGGCACAACTCCATTTGCATCATCATAGTCAACTATAATTGAGGAAGCAGTTCTTCCCCAGGGGAATTTTTGAGTGCCTTCCAAAGCAAGGGGTTCATCTTCCAGCATTATATCTGACAATATTCCAGAGCTACTTAAAAGGTTTGCAGTTGTGCGGCTCTGTAAGATTAGCACTAGACTGCTAAAGCACAAATTGGCAGTTTCAAACCCACCAGCCGCTCCTTAGAAACCCTGTACAGGGTCTCTATGAGTCAGAACTGACTTAATGGCACATAACAACAACAATCATTCAGAAGTAGTCTCCCTCTCCTTCCTAGTGTGTATTAGTTTGGAAGCTCAGCTGAAGTCGCTGTACCATGGGTGACCCTGCTATTATTTAAAAAACCAGTGACATAGCCTCCAGCATCACAGCAACACACAAGCCACCACACTATGACAAACGAATAGATGAGTGGTGGACATAAGTAGGAAATCTAATTTTTTCTTTTTGTTTTAATTATTTTGGGTTTTTATTATCAGTATCTTTTGTCTTTGGGAGGGGGATTGAAACATATATCAGCTTACAGATACATTTTATTAGATACATATTGTTGTTGCTGTTGTTATGTAAGAATATGCAAACCATAAAAACCGAACTCTTCTGATAAAGAAGAACTGGATGACACTGGCATAGGGTCAGTTGCAGTAATAACTCCACTTGTGGAAGGTTCTGGAGTCTCCCTGTAAATGGGGATAATATTTCTAGTCAGAAACTTCATGAGAGCTATCTCAATGGTCCTTTTATTTTTTCTTCATATATTTCATGGTAGTATCTCACCGCTTTCTGAATCTTCCTACTGATGTTAGCAAAACGTTCAATATTGGGGTCCATGTTTCCAAGCAACTAAAACCCCTTATTTAGTTTAGAAAATGAAATCTTTAGGTAGAATTTTGTAAAACATAAAATTGAACACCTATGAGTGAACATCTGAGAATGATAATATCAGCAAAGTATGCACTACAACACTGTGTGTAGTACATATCCTTAAAGATAAGATGTTCCAAATAAGGAAAAGAAAAAGGAATGGTTGTTAAGTGCTGTTCACAACTCAAATGAGTCATAAATTGGGGACTACCTGTAATTTGTTATGGCAGAGCCCTGACTAATGTACATGTTCTCAATTTGGTTAAAAAACTAAAGCAAAATTCTGGTTATGTTCATTTCCATTCTAGTATTATATATTGTTGTTATTATGTGCCATTGAGTTAATTCTGACTCTTAGCAATCCTGTGTAGGGTTTCTCAAGAGTTGCTGGTGGATTTGAACCATGACCGTTTGGTTATCAGTCCAGGGCTTTTCCTACAGCATCACACCAGGGCTCCTAATAGTATATATATATAAATATATGTATATATACGTATGCATATGTTGCCGTTGTTGTTAAGTGCTGTTGAGGCAATTTCAACTCATAGTAACCCTGTAATGGGTTTCTGAAGAGCAGTTGGTGGATTTGAACTGCCAATCTTGTGGTTCCTACAGAATCACACCAGGAGCACAAAAGATATATATGTATATATGCTTTTAAGTTTAAATACATTTCTTCCTGTTGTTGCTAAGTGCTGTAGAGTAGATTGTGACTCATAACAACGCTGTAAAGAGTTTCTGAGGAGTAGATCGGAACACCTGACATCATGGTTAGCAGTCCAGTGTTTATCTTTTAGCGTCACCAGGGCTCCTTTACATGATGGAAACACCATTTTTTCTTTTTTTTATGATTATCATATTTTCCAAAATTTGTATAGTATGAACTTACTCATTTCTTACCTAGAAAAGAGTTATTTTAAGGGTAAAAATAGAACGATAAAATGAAGAGCTACGTATCATTTTTTTCCAGGAGGTTACTTTTTGAAAGGTTAGTAGACTCTTCAGTAATAACTGCGCATGCTGCTTCATTAGCATTTGAAGATCCTTTGTAATTTAGGGATAAGAAAATGACAAAATAATCTTACCATTTTCACAAACAAGATTTATATCATTGGGCTTTTCCTGCTCTAGCTCTTCAACTGGGGGCTGGGGGTGGGGGGGAAAGTACAGCGTCCTCACTTTCAAAAATATCAGCTCATGAAAGTACTGCAAAAGGCTGTTGGCGGAATTCCCACACTGCGGGTATCTGCAGATTCAGGATAAAACATACCAACCAGTCATTCTGGACAAGGACGAATTCTCAAAGGACTCATTGAATAAAGCTCCCATTACCAAGCATGTGTATTTAGAAGAAGGGTGAGGGCCATCCTTCCCAAATGATTCATATTCCCCAAATGTCACAAGTGGAGAAAGGGAGCATTTGGCTAAAAGCTGTGAATGCCTTTTCAGAAAATGGACTCTCCATGCACTTCCAAAATGTCAGAGGTCATCTGACCCCACCTGCTCCCTCACCAGCATTGGGCTGTGGCCTCCATGAGGCAGAGTGACCCTGCTGTGTTGCTTGCTAGGCAGAGACAGTGTTCATTATCAACACGGATGGAATCCTTTTTGTTAACATTTAATGAGTTCTGACACTGGGTTAGGCAGTGGCCTCTTATGTTTTCATATGGCACCACATTTATAATGAAAACTGAGCTTTTGCTTCATTAAGATTTTTAAGCCCTTAGTCCAACACTCATTCCTGGGTAATGCAAATGGTTAATGTGCTCAGTTTAACGTTAACTAACCGGAAGGGTGGTAGTTCAAATTCATCCAGAGATACCTTGGGAAAAAGGTCTGGTGATTTACTTCTGAAAAATCAGCCATTGAAAATGCTATGGAGCACAGTTCCCCTCTGACACAAATGAGGTCAATCAAGAGTCAGAATCAACTGAATGGCAACTGTTAGTAATTAGATATGGTGCTAACCGTTGGAATGTTGGTCATTGGAATACTTGCTTTGCTAGGTACGCTTTGAAAAAGAATCTGTGGACCAATATATTTAAGAAACCCTGATTATTCTTTCTCCAGTTGGAAACTGAGAAAGCACATAGTAAAGTGACATGTTTATCCGTGCTTAACAGTGCTTTCCAGACTTACTAGAACACAGAATGCTTTTGGTTCTGTAACATGTCTTGACATCTAAAATTAATGCTCCTCAAGTGCCAGTTGGGTATCTAGAGTAGACAAACATATAGAGACAAAGTTTATTCACGGTTACCAGGTGCTGGAGGAAGGAGTGGAGAATTATTACTAAAAGGATACTGCTCTCTTTAAGGTGATAAAAACACTTGGCAATAGATATTGAAGATGTTTGCATAACATGGTAAATGGAATTAATGTCAAATCACTAAAGTGTACACTTAAAAGTGATGAAAATGGCAAATGTTTAATAAAATATTTATTTTATTACAATTAAAAAAAAGACAGCAAGTTCTCTTAGTTTTAAGAAGCAGAACAACTAAATCTGGGACTGTTTCTTGGAATTGTTTTATGTAACAATTGTGGCCTCATTGGACATACATATTGTCATTTTGACTCTAGGAGTTAAAAGGATCATGGGAATTGAACTCAAACCCCACTCTTTTACTGACAGAAGAATTGTAATGTAGGGAAAAGGGCACCGGTGGGGCTAGTAGTAAGAACTAGTTCAAATCCTATCTCTGCTTGTTACCAGCTGGGTAAGCTACGTCACTCATGCCTCACTGTGTGTTGGGAGAATATACCTAGCTTACTGGTATACAAAGGGTAGACCCTTAACAAACAGTTGAATCAGAGGAACTTATAACGACCAGACCAAGGATGTGGTGGGCCCAAAGATAAACTCACAAATTCAGGCTCTGCTTTATGTATTTATTTTTTTCTTTAACTTTTTATTGTGAACTGAGTGAAAGTTTACAGAGCAGATCATCAGTGTTACATTCAACAAATCGTATACTTTGCTTCATTACAATGATTGCAATCCATTCCATGTACCATTAGTTAACAATGTTTACCTCTATTCACTTTATTTCTCCACCCCCACCCCCCCACTACTCCTGGTGTGATGCTGTGGGTTAATGTGCTGGGCTGAAAGGTTGGTTTGAACTGCAAGGTCAGCAGATCAAACTCACCAGTCGCTCCTCAGAAACCCTATACAGGGTCATATGACTTGGAACTGACTTGATGGCACTTAACAACAACAACAACAGCAACCTACTACTCACCCAGTAACCATCATAGAATGGTTTCATTTTACAATATAATCTTTTCTTAACTTTTTACAACTGTGGTCTCATGCAATATTTATTGTGATTGACTAATTTCACTCAGCATAACAACCTTCAGGTTCATCCATGCTGTGATGTGTTTTGCAGATTCTTCGTTATTCTTCAGTGTTTCATAATATTCCATTGTGTGTTATGTACCAAAGTTTGTTTGACCATTCTTCTGTTGATGGACATTTTGGCTGTCTCCACCTTTTTGCTACTGTGAATAGTTTAGGAGTGACCATGGTGTGCATATATCTAGTCATGTCACAGTTCTTATTTTGAAGATATACACCAAGTATTGCTGGCTCATACGTATTTCTGTTTCCAACTTTTCAAGAAAGTGCCATACCATTTCCCACAGCGGTTGCACCATTTTACAGTCCCACCAGCAATGTAGGAGGGTCCCAGGCTTCCCACACCCACTCCAGCATTTGTTTTCTGTCTTTAGAATTTTGTTATTAGTACTGGAATGGAATGATATTTCATTGCTGTCTTGATTTACATCTCTCACCAGCTGCTTCTTAGAAACCCCATACAGGGTGGCTATAAGTCAGAACCAACTTGACGACACTTAACAACAACAAAAATGGCTAATGATCAAGAGCATTTCTTCATTGTTGGCTGCCTGAATGTCTTCTTTGGTGAAGTATCTGCTTATGCCCTCTGCCTATTTTTATTATATCTTTTCTTTTGGTGGCCATGGGTTCCCTCTGTTGGTCTGTTTCTAATTGTTGTAGATGCTGTGTTAATGTGTTAATTTTGGTTCTTTCTTCTTTTTGGATGTGTG
>NW_006408737.1:4547864-4562831 GCF_000296735.1 Chrysochloris asiatica
CTGTTGGCCATTTGGTTTTAAGTGGAAACTGTCTCTTTAAATTTCGAGGAGATCTATGCACATGCGTAGTAGAACCGTCCAAGGGTGGGGCTGGGGTGTCCACTAGTTCAGGCACCCCCTATAGTTACCAGAATGGAGGTATGCAGACAGCAAGGGACCAATGAAAAGATACCAAAAAAAAAGAGGCTCTGTCAGATGTCCGTGGCTGCTCTGATCATTTCGCCACTTGGCCCCACACAAAATGGCGGCTCCTGGAGCAGCTGAGCATCCCGAAACAGGAAGCAATGGATTTCTTGCTTCTGTCACAAACTTCCCAGTTGTAAGACTTCCAACCTTCTAAATATTCCTTAATATGTGGTTCAGCGTTCTGGGACCATCCCCTGAGACTTCTTGGTCCTGTATTCTGTGTTGTTCCCGGCAGAGCTCATCACTACACTTCCACTCGATCCGCCATCTTGTTTCTCCAGCCCTCTGCCCATTTTTAAATTGGACTATGTGTCTTGCTGTTGAGGCATTGAAGAGTTCTATAAATTTTTGAGAGCAGTCTTTTGTTTGATATGTCATTGCCACACAATTTTTACCAGTCTGTGGGTTCTCTTATTACTCTTTTGGTAAATCCTTTGATGCATATAAGTATCTAATTCTTAGAAGGTCCCAGTTATCTATTTTGTCTTCTGTTAGTGTGTTTTCAACTGTGTTTAATAGTGTATTTATGTCATGCATCAGAGCCCCGAAGTGTGTCCCTATTTTTTCATTGATGATCTCTACTGTCCTAGGCTTTACATTTAGGTTTTTAATCCACATTGAGGTCATTATTGTGTATGGTGTGAGATATGGATCTTGGTTAATTTTTCTGCAAATGGGTTTCCAAAGTTGCTATCACCATTTAATACATTTTGGCCTCTTGTCAAAGACCAGCTGACCATTGTTGTTGTTGTTAAGTGTCAGAGAGTCAGTTCCAACTCATAATGACCACATATAGGGTTTCTGAGGAGCAGCTAGTGGGTTTGAACAGCCAACCTTATGGTTCACAGTCCAGTGCTGATCCTAAGCTCTAAAGCTTGCTTCAAAGGTCCAGGATGGTTAATAAAAATAGAGATATAGAAGAAAAATAAAAGGAAGAAATAAAGGTAAAAAGAAGTCTTAGGAAAATCAGGGAAAGGGAAGATGAAAATAGAGAGTAGAGAGTAGTAAAGAAAGATCAAATGGAGGGGGAAAAAAGAAGATAAATGAGAGACAGAAGAAAAGAAGGCAAAACAAAAGTGGAGAGAGAAAGGGTAAAATTCAAGGGAATGTAAAGAAGAAAAAGGAGAAAGAATAAGCAAACAAAAATAATGAAACAACAAAAAAAAAAAATCCAAACCCCAAAACAATAGCAAAAATACAGTACAGCTATTGAACCCAGAGAGGAGGAAACTCTGGGGGCTCCTACAAGCCAAAAATCTCATGAGATGAGTATGGCAGGGATGTAGTGGAGTTCCTGGCCCTAAATGGAGTTCTTATACACCTTGGTATGATCTATGTTTAGGACACTCAATTCGGATGTGGTTCGTGGAGGCTCTTTTTTTTTTCTGGGAGGGGAGCAGGCAACTGTATTTTATTATTATTATTATTCAAGAAATCATATTTTATTTCACTGCAATGATTACAATCCCCTCCATGTACCATAGTTAACAATATTTACCTCTACTTATCCCCATTTTTTTGTTTTGTTTTGTTTTGTTTTTTTATGTACACATACAAAACAGAAAATATATCTCCATTTAAATGTCCAAAGGGCACATTTTGCAAGCCAGGCTCTTGCCTGCAGACACACGGTCTCTCTCATTCCACGGGCCTAGTGTCCTCAGTTGCTCCAAAGTATTTGACAATTTGGTATCCTTTAAATTCCCTTTTTTGCCTTATAGCACTGGCTAAGACTTCCAACTAAAAAATGAATTAGAGTGATGATAAAGTGCATCCTTGTCTGGTTCCTGTTTCGTGGAGGCTCTTGATGGAGCTGGTTTCAGTGTCTTCTAGGACCACAGGGCAGCTGGGGGCAGGGTGACTTGTTAAATGTTAGCTTGATGACTCTCCAGGTCCTGTAGGTCAGAAGCTGAGCCACTTGAATCCAAACACCAAAGTGACACCGCAGCCAGTCCCACCTCACACTGGTGTGGCTCCCAACCACATGGCTTTGAACTACTGGAGAGCAGGGACTGTATACGTCAGGTCACCAGAGGAGCATGGGGAAAAAGAAGGAAAAGCACCTTTCCAGTCGCTTATGTAGCTGCTCTGCCAGGCCACCTTTTGGTGCCAAAGCTGCTCACAGAGGTCTAAGATTGTCAAGCTGCGACTGACTGGTCTTCACCAGTCAGTCTCCCTCTTTTGCTGTCCTTACTCAGCTTCTCCTTCCAGCAAGCACTCAATCTACTCCTCTAACTTTTCTCATGAAGTTCAGGATTCCAGGATTTTTATATGTGTCTATTTCATTTGGACTCTTATATCTTTGTTGTAGAGGGTCCATGTGGTGTGTCTGTCTAGTCAGCTATCTTGCTAGAAGTCAATCTATGCTTGATTTGAATGACACATGTAAAAAGACATTACAAAATCAAAGGAGAAATGTCAGTACAGCCTCATTCATTTGACAGTGAATTCATTCTGATTGTTGGCTTAGAAACAGAACTGTGGGTCTAGCTAGTAACCCAGTTTTCCCCTTATTTCAGAGGTGACACTGATGCTCACATAAGCCATATGATTTGCTTGAGGTCACAGGACTAATAAGCAGCTGCAGTACTTAAGTCTTCTGACTCCAAGTTTGGGGATTTCTCAGGTTCTGACCTCCTATGCATGTTCTTTGTCCCTGGGTGATACAAACAGCTAGGCAGTGCTGCCAGCAAAAGGTTGCAGTGTGAGTCTACCCAGAGGTACCTTTTGATCTACTTCCAAAAGTCAGCTACTGAAAATCCTAAGGAGTACAAATCTACTTTGAAACACATAGGGTGCCATGAGTCACAATTGACTTGGAAACAAACTGGTTTTATCCATATTCTCATTCACCCAACACTGCCACTCTGAGGCAGCATAATAGGATGGGACAAACCCAAACCCATTCCCATCAAGTTGATTCCAACTCATAGCAACCGTACAGAATTTAGTAGAACTGCCCCCACAAGGTTTCTAAGACTGTATATCTTTATAGAAGCAGGCTGCCGTATCTTCCTCTTAAGGAGTTGATAGTGGGTTTGAATTGTCCATCACTGGATTAGCAGCTGAGCATTTAACCACTGTGCCACCAGAGCTTCTTATTTGAGTAACAAGAGCCTTTAAATATCAGTAGAAGGAAATGAAATTAATAAGTGAATTGTCGGTGATGAAAACACAATGTTGGATTATAAGCGTGTGCAACTGACAAGAGAGTGAGTGTGATTTTTCACACCTTGGGCTTGGGTTTTCAGTAGGGCTTGTTGATATGGAAACCTGGTCACCTGAGATGAGGACTGTGTTCTGACTGCTGACTTGTCATCAGCTTTTGCCCAGTCGGATGCCCTAACTGACTTGGCTCTGATGCTCTCACAGTCAGGCCAATGGTGCAGACAGCAGTACGTTTTACTAGGAAAGTCATTAATTTATGCCTGGCTGAGCCCTTGATTCCCTTGAATGCCAGGCAGGACTTGCAGTATTTTGGAGACAGCTGGGCCCAGAGCAGGCTGACCAAGCTTTTTGGCTGCTGTACAAAAAGCATTAATTTATTCTGCCTCCTTTGAGACAGATGTCTTGCTCTCCACACCTAAAGAGGCATTCTCTCCTCTCCATCCCTTCTTCTCTATTCACTTTCTCCATCCCACTCACTCACTTCACTCCAGGCTTCATCTCTTAGTGGTCCATTATGCCAACTGCCAAACTAGCTTCCCAACCCCCTTCCTATTGGTTCTCTGCAGTCAGAACCATTTTTACAAACTGTAGAAATGATCATGTTGCTTCACATAAATCCCTCCAATGGCTTCCAGAAAAATCAAGAATCAGAAAATTTAGTTGAGCATTTGGGATCCTCCATATTTGTCTAAACTGTCTGTAACAATGCCACTCATATATGTCTCCTTTGCAGTGATCAGATTGAGCTTCTTGCCACTCTTTTTGTGTGTGTGTCCTGTTCATAATCTGTTATTGTAAGCCTCCAAGTCATTATGGTAACCTTTCCCTCCAGAAGACACTTTCTATTCCTCTTCACCTTCAAGAGCTTCATTCAGCTCAAATGTCAGAGTTTTAATGTCGCCCTCCCATAGTCCTTAGAATTAATCTTCTCCTCCCTTGGATTTTCATACTGTTCTTTCTATTCATACTCTTCATAAGGATTTATAAAAAATTCCATCTCCTCCACCAAATTATGACCTTTTTTAGTATTAGACCTGCTTATTCATTTCAGCATCTTCAGGGCTCAGTACAGTGCCTGAACCATCGTAACTCCTTGATGGGTAAGTGGACAGATGGATGAATGAGTAGATGGATGAATGTCACAGAAGGAAGGAAGGGAGGCAGGCGGGTCAGATAGAGGATTAGTGAGAGATTCTATGGATGTGATAGGTCCCTGAGTAGTTCAAGTGGTTTGTGCTCAACTCTGTAGAATAAACACCAGACTGCAAGGTCAGTTTGACCTGCACAGTCTGTGGTTCAAACTCATCAGTCACTCCTTGGAAACCCTAAACAGGGTCATTGAGTCAGAGCTGACTTGATGCTTATCGACACTTATTAACCTCACCTTATTAACATTAACCAAAAGGTTGGTGGCTTGTAGTCACCCAGTGGTACTATGTAAGAATGCTCTGGCTCTCTGCTTTCATAAGAGTGTTGTTGTTGTTGTTAAGTGCTGTCAAGTCAGTTCCATCTCATAGTGATCCTGCAGAGGTTTTCAGAGGAGCAGCTGGTGGGTTTGAACTGCTGACCTATAGTTAACAGTCCAGTGCTGGTTCTACAGTGCCACACCAGGAGTCCTTATAGGAATGTGTTGTTGTTGTTAAGTGCTGTTGCGTCATTTCCAACCCATAGCGACCCTGTATAGGGTTTCTGAGGATCAAGTGGTGAGCTTGAACTGCTGTCCTTGCAGTTCAAACTGACTTTGCAGTCCAGCACATTAGCCCGTGTGACCACACCAGGACTCTTCATAAGAGTAAAGACATTGAAAATCCTATGGAGTACACAGTTCTACCTGGAAACACATAGAGTTACCCTAAATTGGCATCAACTCAGTGACAATGGCTTTGATTTTTGGTCTACAGATGTTGTACAGAGAATGTACTCTGAAAAGATTAGAAAGCTTGAAGTGCAGTTAAAGACAACAGTGGTGGGAAGGGTGTAGCTGGTTTGGTGATAAAAGGAAGTTGGTATATAAAAATTTAGAAAAGGAAACTTATTTCCCCTGCTCCCTGGAACAAATATAGGTTTCAAAACAGTAATGGGAATTACAGCGGAATAAAGGAAAAAGAAGCCAAGCTTTGTTTCCCAAGATGCAACTCACTGCAAGTAAGGAAGGAATGAAACTTGGAGGAAACCATTGTAGCAGAGAGGAGGGTAAAAAGTCCAAACCCAGGAGAAGAATTTCACTACTCACCTCTGCCTTTCCAAGAGCCAAGTACAGCAACTGGCATAAAGTAGGTGTTCACTACATTCTTAGCATATGAATGAGGGAACATTTGTGGTATATATATTAAGTGGTGCTATGAGACTAAATAGTTGGTTTGAACCACAAGGTTGGCAGTTCAAGCTCACCAGCAGCTCCTTGGAAACCCTATGCAGGGTTGCTGTGGATTGGAACCAACTCAACAGCACTTCACAACAACAGGGACAATAAGTGACCTGGTGAACTCCTTGTTCTTTGAACATCACTGAGAGGAAATTTCATCATGATTTTCATTGGTGCCAAGGTTTATCTGTGGGCTCAGATGACATTGGTTGTTTTTTCTCCTACTGATTAGTTTATGTTGCTATGTTTCTTAAACACTGTGTATTTGCATTTGGGAAGCTCTGGGACAAAAAGTCTTTTCCCTCCTATAAATAGAGAATTGGGTTAAGAGAAAAAATCCAATAGTAGAATAAGAAGCATTGTATGTGACATAATTGTGTTTCACTTCTCCATGTGCAATATTAGGTACCAAGACTCTGAAAATGGAGACCAAGCTCCAATATTAAAGAATAAAATGGAATTTGAGACAAGGAAATTTCTTTACAAAAGTTTTCCTGGAAATCAGAAATGCAATACCATTTACAATGTTGTTGTTGTTGTTAAGTGCCATCGAGTCGGGTCCGACCCATAGCGACCCTGTACAGGGTTTCCGAGGGTGTAAATCTTTACGGGAGTAGAAAGCCTCATCTTTCTCCCGCGGAGCGACTGGTAGTTTCGAACCGCTGACCTTAAGGTTCGCAGCCCGATTCGTAACCACTACGCTACCAGAGCTCCTTTAGCTAGCCCCAAATGAAATATTTAGGAACAAATCAAACCAGAGTAACAAAAAATCTATACAAAGAAAACTACAAAAACACTACTATAAGAAACCAAAAGAGACCTACAAAATGGAAGAATATACCATGCTCATGAATAGGAAGACTTAACATAATGAAAATGTCAATACTACCTAAAGCAATCTGTAGATACAATGCAATCCCAATCCAGATTCTAGCATCATTCTTCAAAGAGATGGAAAAACTAATGACTAACTTTATATAGAAAGGAAAGAGACCCTGGATAAGCAAAACATTACTAAGAAGAAGAACAAAGATTGAAGCCTCTCACTTTCCCATCTCAAAACCTACAACACAGCTATAGCAGTCAAAACAGTCTGGACTGGTGCACCAAAAGGCACATAGATCAGTGGAACAGAATTGAGAACCTTGAGTGGCAAAGGCATAGTCAGAGCTACAAGATAGCAAACTGAGACCACAGGACCAGGGTCAAATTTCAATAGCAATGCAGAGCAGTGCATGCATCCAAGAACAGGGGGTGCTATTGTATCATGGTTTCCTGGGTTATGGGCTAGAGATGGCCCTTCACCAACTTCTGAGAGGTCTTCTGTGCTCACTGAACTGAGGGGTTTTGCTTGGTGGTAATACTTAGCAAGGGAAATAATGAACTTTCACCGGCAGCATGGCAGCGGTGGGTAAGTTTTTCCCACATATTGACTAAAATCCCATAGTTTGTAAAGAAAGTATGGCAGGAGAGAGAAGTCCAGACTTGCTACCTGCACTGTCTCTTCAGAGGTTTTGTATCCACAGAAAGAGCTACCTAATAGCAAGGATTGGGGTCTTCTGTGTGAGGAATTGTTGATCCAGAAAAGACTGTGGAGAAAACCTTCTAGGTACACTGCATCAGCAGTGGAATAAGTGTTGGACTGCTAGCTGCAATATCAGTGGTTCTATTCCACCAGCTGCTCTGTGGAAGAAAGAGAAGACTATCTGTTACCGTAAAGATTTACAGTCTCAGTATCACTACATAGGGCTGCTATGAGTTGGAATCAAACCATTGACAATAAGATTGGGATTCCGGTTTTTATCTTCTGAGTGTCCAAAGCAAAGAGAGAACATGTCAGAGGTGGTCTGAAGAAGGCAACATGGGGTGGAAGATTAGGTCTCACCTTCCTCAGATTCATTTAAAGAGAGGTAGCAGTAAAGCCAGCCCTTGTGAAGCCCTGCTTTCCTTTCTGTGTCGAATAAAGATTCCTTCGTGGAGTGTCAGGCCTGCCTTTGTCAGACAAAGTTAATTTTCTTCCGTCAATTTTAGATGTGTCGCTTGTCACCTCTGAAGAGATTGCTGAGAGGGAAGAAAATGTTTTCAGTTAGGAGAAAGCTTTAGCCCATAACCATAACACATTTTCTGAAATTCAAATATTCACTTTCTCCCAACCACCAACCCTAAAGACACAGACAAGCACATATTCCACACAGGATAAAATGGCTTTTAGTTGCCTGGACATTGTAGACTATTGGCCTGGCCAGAGTGGGCCTCACAGGGATGGACCAGGTAATTTAAGGGAGGCTACCTCAGTGGTTAAGGCCATGCTCTGACACTACAGCTGTGTGACCAGAGTCAAACTCTTTAATTTCAGTAGGTCTTAATATCCTTACCTGTCTGAGAAGTGCCAGAGACAAGAAGAGAGTTTCTACACAAAGTTGGTCTTATAAGGACAGGTACACTCAGAGTCTAGAGTAGAGCATATGATGGCTTTTCCTCTTGTCCGGGTACATTCTCCTGCCACACTCATCAAATACACACACAAAGTCAGAAGATGTCACTCCTGGCCTCCCTTAAGGAGCAGGGTCCCAGAATGTTACATTGGTTACAATTTAAGATACAGAAAGGATAGGAAGTAACTTTTATGGTCTCCCACCATGGGAGTCCTGGTATGATGGTGTAGGGTAAGGACTGGACTGCTAACCACAGAACTGACTCAGCAGCACTTAACAACAGTAACTACCATGGGACAAAAAGGAGTCCTTGCAGCATAGTGGGTTATGAGTTGGGCTGCACACCACACAACCAGCAGTTCAAATCTACCAGCCAATCCACAGGACAAAGATGAGACTTTCTGCTCCTGTAAAGATTTACAGCCTTAGAAACAGGTTTGCTATGAGTCAGGACCAACTCCACAGCACACCACCATCACTACCACGTGGTAAAATGAGCTCTGATGGTACAGTGATCAAGCACTTGGATGTTAAATGAAAGAATTTCTAAGGAGCAGCTGGTGTGTTTGAACCACTGACCCTGCACTTATCCTATAGCACAACACCAGGGGCAGTTCTACTCTGTTCTACAGGGTCACTGTGAGTCTCAGTGAACTCAACAGTACACAATAACTACAACAACCATGGGACAGACACTATGCTGTGCATTTTGTCTTCATTACCTTATTTTATCCTTATAAGATTCTAAGAAAGAACCTGGGGCTCAGAGCTGCCCAGGCATTTGCTGAAGGTCACTGTGGTACTTAGGGGTTTATGTCAACTTGGCTGGGCCAGGGTTCCCAGTGTTTAGCAGTTAAGATGTTGTAATAACCTCTCTGATGAGATCTAATATGATCACTCCCATTATGTGATCTGAGCTGATCCGTCCTGATCTGATGCAATTATACTGTGTGTTGTAAATCCTCACTTCTATGATGTTAACCTCAATGATATGATGCTGTAAGATATGCATCTGACCACAAGATCAGTTTGAAATGAAAGGTCAGTCGGCCAGATAGTTGTCTTCCAAATTTCTTGGCAGAGATGAGTGAGTGCCTCCAGTTCTGTCTCACTTTCTTGAAAGATTTCCATTTTTATTTCATCAATTCCTGGTGTCTTGTTCTTTGCAAATTCCTTCAATGCACCTTGGACTTCCCCCTTCAGTATCATTGGCTCTTGATCATATGCTGCCTCTTGAAATAGTTGAACATTAACCATTTCCTTTGGTACAGTAGCTCTGTGTATTCCTTCCATTTTCTCTTGATGCTTTCTGAATCATTCAATAATTTGCCAAGAGAATCCTTCAATAATGAAAGTAGAGGTTTGAATTTTTTCTTCAGTTCCCCCAGCTTGAGGAATGCTGAGAGTGTTCTTCCTTTTTGGTTTTCTGTTTCCAGATCTTTGAACATTTTGTTGTAATATTTGGCTTTATCTTCTCAAGCTGATCTTTGAAATTTTCTGTTCGGCTCTTGGACCTCCTCATTTCTTTCATTTGCTTTAGCATCTCTAAACTGGAGAACAAGTTTCAGAGTCTCCTCTGACATCCATTTTGACTTTTTCCTTCTTTCTTGTCTTCTTAATGACTTTACTTTCTTCATGTATGATGTTCTTGATGTCATCCCAGAACTTTTCTGGTCTTCAGTCTTTAGTGTTTAATATTTCAAATCTGTTCTTCAGATGATCTCTAAATTCAGGTGGGATAGATTCAAGGTCATATTTTGGCTCTCATGGACTTGTTTTCATTTTCTTCCGCTTCAGTTTGAATTTGCAAGAGTACAGCCACTCAATTCATAAGGACTCGAACCCTGGTAAACCTGAATCTTAGAGCTGGACTCTTTCTATCCTCCATGCTGCCTCTGATAAAGGGGCATCTACAATTTGCATTTTGTACAACATTTTCCCATCTCCCAAGCTCATCCTCCTCTGACTTGCTTGCAGTTCTTTAACACAGATTTCTGATGCTCTGTTTTCATTTTTTATGTCCCTGGGAGGTACAGATGGTAAACATGCTAAACTGCTAACTGAAATGCTGGTAGTTTGAGTCTACCCAGAGTTGCCTCAGAAGAAGACCTAGAGATCTACTTCTGAAAAATTAGCCATTAAAAATCCTATGCAAACAGCTCTACTCTGACATACCTGGAATCATTGTTAGTTGGAATCATGTTGATGCCAACTGGCTCGGTGTTTGATCCTCATCCATAAAGTCCAGTCCACTTCTTTGACCACCATCATTTTGGGTTTCAACTCAGCTTAGTCTCCACAGTCTCACTTTCAGAAGCTCCCCTTTATGTAGCTGTCATAGCCCGCCATATTTCCAATGGACTGGGGATTTCTCAGGCCCTCTCTTAAACAACCCATTCCTTTTCCATTCCCAACTACCATCTTCAACTAGAAGAAACTGGTGCCTCATATTCAGTTCTCGATGAGCTAGAGCTCAAGTGCTGAGTGAGGTAGCACCCTTTGGGATGAACAAGTTGAACTGACCTTGAAACTCTACTGTCATCCTTATCTCTGGGCTATAGACTGTGCTGTCCTTTCTAAAATTGCATATGACTCTGATTTTAGGTCTGAGTATTTGATACTCCTCCTACCCTGCACTTAACCTTTTCTAGAGACTCCTAAGTATAGGCAGTGGCTGCCAGTCCATAATTTTATCTCTTGAGTCATGAAAGAATGTATCAGTAGACCAATGATTTACCACTCTCTCTTATATCTTCTTTTCCTGTCCAGTCTAGAGCAATTGCAAGGACAGTAAGGAATAGGGTTTGTAGAGATGCTGTGGATGCTTTCCCTACATCTCACCACTCACACTGAAGTCTTTCTTCTGCAAGTATATGCAACACTCTGTCCTAGAGGAGTGGAAAGTGCTGGGGACTTGAAATTCCTGGGAGCAGACCTCAGCCAATGAAGTCTGAGGTTAGGAGGATAAATATCCCAACTTTCTCATCCTTCAGGTGAGACAACCCTGAAATATCACCAATGGGATTAAACTTTAGTTCTTCACAGTACTAACCTGTTCATTCAATGCTAAATTAACATATTTTCTCACCTAAAAAAGACTTACTGAGTGTATTACTTCCCTAGGATAGTCCTAATCCATTTCTGGAGGCTAGAAGTCAGAATTCAGGACCTTATCAGGGCCATATTCTCTCTCTTCCTGAAGACATTTGGGGAAGACCTTTCTTTGCCTCTTCTAGCTTCTGGCAGCCCAGGTATTCCTTGGCTTGTGGCAAAACTCCAATCTCTGCCTTCATCTTCACAAAGCCATCACCTGTCTGTATGCCTCCACTTTTTATAAGGTATCACTCATACTGGATTACGTTCTATCATACTCTAGAGAACCTCGTGTTAACTAATTACAACTGTGAAGACTCTATGAATCTTTCTAAATAAGATCACAATCACAAGTAGAGAGTTGTTAAGACCTTCCTTAGCATCTTTTAGAGGAACACAAATCAACCCTGAGATCAATATCTTGATCACTTCTCTAAGTACTTGTGTGGTGTTGTGGGTTAATGTGCTAGACTGCAAAGTCAGTTTGAACTGCAAAGTTGGTGGTTCAAGCTCACCAGTCGCTCCTTGGAAACCCTCTAGAGGGTTGCTATGGGTCAGAACCGACTCGATGGCACTTAACAACAATAATGACTAACTACTTGTACTCACATCTTTCTTAGGATCTATTTCTGGAGGAACCCAACCTAAGACAGGGTTCTAAAGCTGATGTGCTTGGCAGTTATAGCTTCTACCTGACCCCTTTTCAATAGGGTCCTGCTTGCCAAACTCCCACAGTAGTTTCAGGACTCAGTACACATGACAAAATGCCAACAAGTGTGGGAGTAAAAAAGATTATGTTTAACATAGTCATCTTTAATGGAAGCAAGTTATGGAGCTAATAATACTGATATTTTCAATGGACCGAATTAAATTATGCTTCCCATCTTGTATCTTAATTAAAGGAATAAAAACAGTTTCACATTTTAATTAGCAAGTACGTCTCGAAAAGACTTAAATTAATATGGGAGGCATCACCATAGGAGAGCAGCCCTCTGCCAAGATTCACGAGGCCAGAGAGAGCACAGAGAACAGAATGGAGTTTCCATTGAAGTGAGAGCAGCTACTGCTGAAACTCTAAAACGTGGATCCTTGAGTTTGTTTTCTGCAAGAATAAAGGCAAAAGATTGGTCTATAGCTGGGAGGTATGACGGTTTTATTTTCTATATTTATTTACAAAAATAAAGGCCTACTTTCTATATGTAAATCTTCTTTAAGACACTGGAACTATGGTTATAGAAAATATGAGGGTAACAGCGTGGTAGGAACAGAGAAGGCCTGCTAATGATGTTTCTACTTCAGCTCGCCCTCTCAGATGCAAGTTCCTGAGGTTTCCAGAAGTCTAGTTGGCAGAGACTGAGAACAAGAGAGGTTTTGCTCTTGGGGCTGGCCTAGCAAGTGCCTCAAATAAATGTCCTAGGCAAGGATCCAGGCACTGATGGCTGTTTGTTTTTTCTATGCCTAAAGAGAAAAATGGTTTGAGACATTGCTGTTGGTGCCCACTGAGTGTGCAAGTCATGCTGTATCCATATTTGAAAGAGAGAGAGAGAGAGAGAGAGAGAGAGAGAGAGAGAGAGAGCGAGCTCTGGTAGCGTAGTGGTTACGAATCAGGCTGTGAACCTTAAGGTCATCGGTTCGAAACTACCAGCTGCTACGCAGGAGAAAGATGAGGCTTTCTACTCCCGTAAGGATTTACACCCTCGGAAACCCTGTACAGGGTCGCTATGGGTCGGAACTGACTCGACGGCACTTAACAACATATATATATATATGTTATATATATAGGCTGATTTAAAAAATTTACAAGTAATACTCACTGGGAGAAACAAAATAAACATAACAAGAGAGCAAACAGCCACCTGAAACCATGTACTTGTAAGTAAAGAACATTCAAAGCAAAACAAAAACGTAGTCTTACCAACCAGAGATAATCACTGCTAACATTTTTATGTGGTTTCTTCTACATTTGAAAGAGATCTGATGACTCAGTGGATTAAATGTTGGACATCTAACCAAAAGGTTGTCAATTTGAACCCACCAGCCACTCCTGGGGAGAAAACCAAGGCAATCTGTTTCTGTAAAGGCTACAGCATTGGAAACCCTAAGGGACAATTCTACTCTGCCGTACAGGGTCACTAAGAATTGGAATGGACTCCCTGGCAGCAGGGTTTTTTTAGATTTGAGTGGCCCAGTCTGCCTCCTGGCAGCCAGCTACCTAGCTGAAGTTTCTGAGCCTCCCCTGTAATGGTGATGGGTGAGGTGCCAGGCTCATAGTCTCCTGAGCCTTCTGCTTCAAGACTTGCTCCAATCTCAATTTGTAATTGAGGGCTCATTATTTTGCCATGCCTCCTGCTAGCTGCTCCAGTTTTTTTCTTGCTCACTTTATCCCAGCCTTAAGTAAGCCCCTTCCTGGTTCCCCAGGGTATTGGTAACATGGCATATTGTTGTATGTTATAGCTGCCATCAACTTGGACTCCAACGTATTGTTGTTGTTGTTAGGTGCCATCGAGTCAGTAATAACTCATAGCAACCATATGCATAACAGAATGAAATATTTTCCAGTCCTGCACCAACCTCACCATCATTGCTGTTTGAGTCCATTACTGCTGCCACGGTGCCAATGCATTTCATTGGGGATCTTCCTCTTTTTCTCCTACCTTCCACGTTACCAAACATGATTTCCTTCTCCAGGGACTAGTCCCTCCTGATAATATGTCCAAAGTATGAGAGACAGAATGTGCTCATCCTGGCTTCCATGGAGCATTCTGGCTATACTTCCAACATAGATTGGTTTGTTCTTTTGGCAGTTTGTGGCACTTTTAATATTCTCTTCCAAAACCGTAACTCAAATGCATCAATACTTCTGTGGTCTTCCTTATTCATTTTCCAACTTTCACATGCATATGAGGCTACTGAAAATACTATGGCTTCATTCAGGCACATCTTAGTCCTCAAACTGCCATCTTTTCTCGTCAACACTTTAAGGAGGTCTCATACAGCAGATTTACCTAATGCTATATGGTCTTTGATTTTTTTTTTTAAGTTTTTATTGTGAATTAAGTGATAGTTTACATGGGGGAACATCAATTTTACAGTCATCTTATCGTATTCGTTTCATTGCAGTGACTAAAATCGTATTTGTTTCAATGCAATGATTACAATCCCCTGCATGTTTCATCATTCAACAGTATTTGTTTGTATTCCCTCTGTTGTTTTTTTTGTTTGTTTTATGTGCACCAAAACACTAATATACAATCATTCAAACAACCAAAGGACACACCCTGCAAGCCTTCCCTCTCTGCCACCAGCACACAGCCCCTCTCCCTCCATGAGTCTAGAGTCCTCAGCTGCTCCGTCTCTCCATGTCCTCATCTCTACCTCCATCTCTGGTATTGCCACTTCTCTGGGTAGGGTCCCACACTCTGCTCCCACTCTTCTCCCTTGATGGTCCCAGTGTTCTACACTCCGGTACTGTAAGATCAATCACTCACCCCTTTTGCTACAAAACCTCTACCTTTACAATAACATCAATCACAATTAGTCATGATAACAATTACTCACTATTGATTCATGAGAGTCTTGTCCCCATCTTGTCATCAGACTTGTCTGTTGTTGTTGTTGTCAGGTGTCATCGAGTTGGAACCAACTAATAGCTACCCCATGCACAGCAGAACAAAACAATGTCCGATCCTGGGCCAACCTCACTACCGCCGCCACACTTGA
>NW_006408737.1:4565901-4569953 GCF_000296735.1 Chrysochloris asiatica
GGTTGCTGTTAAATAGGAATCTCCTTGTGCTAGGGCCCTTAAGTCTGGCTCAAAGGCAGGATTTCCATCCTCGGATGTCAATCAAGAGGCGGAAGCACAGCAGGGGTGACTGGGTTGTAGTGAGACACTTTGGGCTGTGCTTGTGGGTCTCTAAGTTGGTCAACCCAGCCTCAAAGCTATGATCCAATGCCAGCTTGTGTATTACCTTTGAGTTTCAGTCTTGGGAGGGGGTTTGTCCTGAAGGGATTTGATTGCTTGCCACATTCTTTGATTTCTTGACTGCTGCTTCCATGAGTGTTGATAGTTAATTAGAGCAAATTGAACTCTTTGACAACTTCAATCTTTTTTCCATTTATATAGATATTGTTTATTGGTCCAGTAATGAAGCTTTTTGTTTTCTTTACATTTAGGTGCAATCCATATCAAAGACTGTGGTCATTGATCTTCATCAGTCAGGACTTTAAGACCCCCTTGCTTTTAGCAAGCAAGGTTGCATCATCTGCATATCGCAGATTGTTAATGGGCCTTCCTCCAATCCCGGTGCCATGTTTTTCTTCATGCAATCCAACGTCTTGGATTATTTGCTCAGCATACAGCTAGAATAAATATGGTGAAAGAATACAACCCTGGTGCACACCTTTCCTAATTTAAACCATTCAGTGTTCCTTTCTTCTGTTTGAACAGCTGCCTCTTGGTTTATGTACAGGTTCCTCATGAGCACAATTAAGTGTTCTGGAAGACACATTCTCTGCAATGTTGTCCATATATTGTCATGATCTACACAATCAAGAACCTCTACATAGGCAAAAAAGCACATGTGAACATCTTTCTGGTATTCTCTGCTTTCAGACAAGATCTATTTGACATCAGCAATGATATCCCTCATTCCACATGCTCTTCTGAAACCATCTTGAACCTATGGAAGTTCTCGGTCAATGTATAGTTGCAGTCATTTTTGTATTGTGTTTAGCAAAATTTTACTTGCATGCAGTATTAATGATATTATTCAATGATTTCTAACTTCTATGGGTCACTTCTCTTTGGAGTGGGCACAAATATGGATCTCTTTCAGTCAGTTGACCAGGTAGATGTATTTCAAATTTGTTGGCATAAATGAGTGAGTGCCTCCAGTGCCACATCAGTTTGTTGAAAGATTTCAATTTATATTCCATCAGTTCCCAGAGCCTTGTTTTTTGCCAATGCCTTCAATGCACCTTGGACTTCTTCCAACAGGATTATTGGCTCTTGACCATATGATACCTCTTGAAATGGTTGAACATTGACCATGTCTTTATAGTATGTTGTTGCTGTTATACTGTGGAGTCAGTTCCAACTCATAGCGATACTATAGTGATTCCATATCCTTCCATCTTCTTTTGTTGCTGTCTGAATCATTCAATATTTGCCCATAGAATCCTTCCATATTTCAAGTTAAAGCTTGAATTTTTCCTTTTTTCAGTTCCTTCAACGTGAGAAATGCTGAGTGTGTTCTTCCCTTTTGATTTTCTAACTCTACGTCTTTGCACATTTCATTATAATATTTGACTTGTCTTCTTGAGCTGACTTTTGAAAATTTCTCTTCAGCTCATTTACCTCCTTTCTTCCATTTGCTTTAGCATCTGTATGCTGGAGAGCAAATTGCACCGTCTCTTCTGACATCCATTTTGGTCTTTTCCTTCTTTTTTGTTTTCTTAATGAACATTTGCTTTCTTCCTGTATGATATTCTTTACATCATCCCACAACTCTTCTGGTCTTTAATCTTTAGTGTCTAATGCATCAAATATGTTCTTCAGATGATCTCTAAATTGAGATGGGACATGTTTAAGGTCATATTATGGCTCTCATGGACTAGCTTTAATTTTCTTCAGCTTCAGTCTGAACTTGCATATGAGAAATTAATGGTCTGTTCCACAGTCTGCCCTTATTCTTGTTTTGGCTGATCATGTTAAGCTTTTTCACTATCTCTTTCCAAAGATATAGTCAATTTGATTTCTGTGTATTCCATCTGATGAGGTCCATGTGTATAGTCATCTTTTATATTGTTTAAAAAAGGTGTTTGCAATGAAGAAGTCATTGGTATTGCAAAATCCAGTCATATGATCTCCAGCATCATTTCTATCACCAAGGCCATATTTTTCAACTATTATCCTTCCTCTTTGTTTTCAACCTTTACATTCCAATCACCAGTAATTATTAATACATCTTGATTGCATGTTTGCTCAACTTCAGACTGAAGAAGTTGGTAGAATTCTTCAATTTCATCATCACTGGCTTTAATGGTTAGTGTGTAAATTTGAATAATAGTGGTATTAACTAGTCTTCCTTGTTATTGTTGTTGTTAGGTGCCATCGAGTCAGTACTGACTCATAGTAACCCTGTGCACAACAGAACAAAACACTGCCTGGTCCTGCACCAACCTCATAATCGTTGCTACATTTGAGCCAATTGCTGCTGCCAATCCATCTCACTGGGGGTCTTCCTCTTTTTCTTCAACCCTCCACTTTACCAAACATGATATCCTTCTCCAGGGACTGTTCCCTCCTGGTAATAAATCTGAAGTATGAGCAATGATGTCTGGCCATCCTGGCTTCCAAGGAGCATTTTGACTAAATTTCTTCCAACACAGATTGGTTTATTCTTTTGGTTGTTCATGGTACTTTTAATATTCTCTTCCAGCCATAACTCGAATGCAACAATTATTCTACAGTTTTCCTTATTCACTATCCAACTTTCACATGCAGATGAGGCTGTTGAAAATACCATGACTTGGATCAGACACACCTTAGTCCTCAAACTGACATCTTTCCTCTTCAACCCTTCAAAGAGGTCTTGTGCAGCAGTATGGTGGAAGAATACAATCCTGTTCTTCCTTGAGTCTTTGATAAGTCTTCCTTGTGGACTTATGAATATTATCTTATCACAGACAACATTATACTTCAAAACAGATCTTGATATGTTCTTTTTAATGAGCAATGTGACACCATTCCTGTTCAATTTGTCATTCTCGGCATAGGGAACCATGTGATTGTCAGATTCATAATCATCAATACCAGTCCATTTCAGCTTATTAAAGCCTAAGATATTCATGTTTATGCATTCCACTTCATTTTTGACAATTTCTAATTTTTCTACATTCATACATCATATGTTCTCCGTTCTGATTATTAATGTATATTTATAGCTGTTTCTCTTCATTTTGAATTGTGCCCCATCAGCAAATAAAGGTCCCGAAGACTTTACTCCATTCATGTCATCATGGTCAAATCTACTTTGAGGAGGCAGCTCTTCCCCATTCGTATTTTGAATGCCTCCCAACCTGAGGGGCACTATACCTGACAATGATCTGGCACTTTTCATCATGTTTCAGTATTCAGTAATCTGATGCTGATAGTATTCCACTACTATTCATAAAATTTTTAGTGATTAAATATTTTGGTTTCTCCTTCCTCGTCTGTCTTCATCTGGAAAATCAGCTGAAACCTGTCCACCATGGGTGACGCTGATGGTATTTAAAATACGCGTGGCATAGCTTCCAGACTTACAGCAACACACAAGGTACCACAGTACAACAAACCGATAGGCAAGTGGTGGCCCTGACGTATGGTGACCCCGTATGTTGGTTGATTTTTTGGAAGTACATCAGCAGGTTTCTCTTTTTTGTCTGTCTGTGTCTGGAAGCTCTGCTGAAACCTACTCAACAACATAACAACATATAAGCCTCCAAAGACAGGCAGCTGGTAGCTGTACTTGAGATCCATTGGCTTGGAATCAAACACAGGTATCCCTCACAGAAGGTAAGAATTCTACTTAACCTTCATGAACTACTGAAGCATGATGGCCTTAATTAAAGAATTTGGGTAAAATGTAATTTCAGTATGGAAAAAGGAATACTATACACCATTATCACTACCTTGAAGAATTTTACTGCCTCTCTCTGCTTCGTCAAAAGCTTGACATGATATTGCCTAACTCTGCTCTCTCTCTCCAGACTCATCTTTCATCGCCTCTCTTCATTGTCTCTCTCTCTCTCTCTTTTTTTTTTTTTTTTTTA
>NW_006408737.1:4570963-4615431 GCF_000296735.1 Chrysochloris asiatica
CTGTCCAGCTTTCGCATCCATATGAGGCTATTGAAAACACAATGGCCTGGGTCAGGCGCACCCTAGTCCTCAAGCTGACATCTCTACTCTTCAATCATGTGTATTGAGGAGGTGGGAATGATACTCCCTGTAAATATTCGTTCCCTTTTTTGAGCTACTGCATCCATAGGTTAGGTCAAGTTCATCAAATTGTATCAGATTACTATTTTATCATCCCCTTCTTTCTTCTTCTAGTTTTTCTAATCATCCAGCTATTAAAGCCAGGTCAAGTGGGTATTATCTGCAAGTGTGGGTGTTCTTGTGCAAATCTCCTTACTTCTTATTAGCTGTTTCACTCTCCACTCTAGTCCTCTGTGGCTATGTCATTGTCTCTGGGCCCAGGAGTCCACAAGTCTTGCCATACTGCTGGCCAACCAGGTCTCCACCTGGGTTCACAGGAGTCTATTGAACGTGCTTGGACTTAGTTTGCAGCGTCATTGCTGTTTTCCCCTCATGTCCCCTTATTGGTGACCAACATAACCACCAGTCAGACCACATCCTGCTCATGTATTCCCCTTAAGTCTTAGTCTTGGAAGGGGGTGTGCCCTGAGGGGACCCGACCACTTGCCTTGATGTCTCCTGGATGAGCAACTTGCTTGTTCTTGTTATAGTCAGTCAGTCAGACTGCTGTTATTGTTTTTTTTATTTTTCCTGTTGGTCTTTCTTTCAAGAAGTATCTTCTGTTCTTTTAGCCACTCCAGGCTGGTCTGCATATCCTTACAAGTGGAGATTTCCCACCTCAGAAGATTCTGGATGCACTTCAGGATTCCACCTATGGTCTTATGCAATGCAAAGGCTCCACAGGAAGCCTCCTTCACTGAGCAAGATGTAGTCCCATTTTAGGTATTCCAATCAGTTATAGGCAGAGGATGGACTTACAAGCTTTCTATGGTGATATTTCTAGCTATTTGTTTCTCTTCCTCTGAACTGTCTATTTTACAATGGTATGCAAGGGAAACCAAGATTCAGAAGACAGTCAAGCATATTAACATTATTTCCCACCTTTTACCTATTGAAACCATGCCTCAATCCCTATATCCCAGAGCCCTGTTGTTCCAAGGTTGTGCATATATCATTATTTACCTCTGTCCCACTTAGCCCATGCAAACCTGCCTGTTCTCCCATCCACCTTGTTTTTCCATTCCCCTCCTCCTTCTTGTATATTGCCCCCCTCCCAGGCACCCAAACAATCCTGTGTCTATTCCCTATCTTGTGCTCCACCTTCCCCTCCCTCCCTTCACCACAACCCACATCCTGGTCTTGTGCAGTATGTCATTGCAAAAGATTTTTTCCCATTCTGCGGGTTCCCTTTTTACTCTTTTGGTGAAGTCTTTTGATGCATAAAAGTTTTCAGTTTGTCCCAATCATCTATTTTGTGTAATTTTGTTTGTGTAGTTTTCAAAATGTTTGGTAGACTGTGTATGCCCTGAATTAATGGTCTTTGTAATTCTGGGATTCACATTTAGGTCTTTAATCCATGCTGAGTTGGTTTTTGTATAAGGTATGAGGTCTTGTTTCAATCTTTTGCATATCGTTTTCCAATTCTGCCAGTACCACCTGTTGAAGAGGCTATCGCCTCCCCATGTGATATATTTAGGCACTTTGTCGAAAATAAGTTGGCTGTATGTGCATCAGTTAATTTCTGGATGCTCAATTCTGTTCCATTGATCAATGTATCTTTCATTGTACCAGTATCAAGCTTTTTGACCACTATAATAAATTTTGAAAATGGGGAATGAGAGGTTTCCAACCTTATTCTTCTTCTTAAGCAGTGCTTTGCTTATCCTGGGTCTCTTCCTTTCCATATAAAATTTGTAATTGTTTTTTCCATCTCTTTGAAGAATGTCATTGGAATCTGGATTGGGATTTCATTGTATGTGTAAATTCCTTTAGGCAGTATTGACATTTTTACACTGTTAGATCTTCCTATCCAAGAACACGTAGCTCCATTTTTGTGGGTCTCTTTTGGTTCCTTGTAGTAGTGGTTTGTAGTTTTCTTTGTATAGGTCCTTTGTTTCTCTGGTTACATTTATTGCTTGATATTTCATCCTTTGAGTGGCTATTGTAAATTGCTTTCCTAATGTCTTTTTCAGAGCTGTCATTATTGGTGTAGAGGAATCCAGTAGATTTTTGTATGTTGATCTTATATCCTGCCACTCTGCTGAATCTTCCATTGAGGTTTAGGAGCTTTATTACTGCGTCTTTGGGGTTTTCTATGTAGAAGATAATATCGTCTGCAAATAGAGAGAGTTTAGTTTCCTCTTTGACAATTTGGATGCCTTTATTTTCTCTGTCTTGCCATGTAGCTCTTGCTAAGACTTCAAGCACAATATTGAATAGGAGTGGTGACAAAGGGCATCCTTGTCTGGTTCCTGTTTACAGAGGAAGGCTTTCAGTTTCTCTCCATTGAGAGTAATGTAGGCTGTTGATTTTATATATATGGTCTTAATTATGTTGAGGAATTTCCCTTCAGTTCCTACTTTGTTGAGTTTTTTTTACCAGGAATGGATATTGGATTTTGTCAAATGCCTTTTCTGCATCAATCGACATGATCATGTGGTTCTTTTCTTTTTCTTATTTATATGGTGGAGTACATTGATTGTTTACTAATGTTGAATCATTTTTGCATCCCTGATATGAATCCCACTTGATCATGATGTATTATCTTTTTGATGTGCTGCTGGATTCTGTTGGCTAGGATTTTGTTGAGAATTTTTGTATCTATGTTCATCATGGATATTTGTTTATAATTTTCTTTATTAGTGACTTCCTTCCCTTGGTTTGGTATGAAGGTTATACTTGCTTAATAAAATGTATTAGGAAGTTTTCCATCCTCCTCTATTTTCTGGAATAATTTGAGTAGAATTGGTGACAACTCTTCACTGAATGTTTGATAGAACTCACCAGTGAAGTCATCTGGGCCTCGATGTCTTTTGGTTGGGAGTTTTTTTAAAAACCTCATCAATTTCTTCCTTTGTTATGGGTCTGTTCAGTTTTTCTACTTCACTCTGTGTAAGTTTAGGTAGGTTGTGGTTTTCTAAAAATGTATCCCTCTCTTCTAAGTTTTCTAATTTGTTGGAGTACAACTCTTCATAGTATTCTGTTATTATCCTTTTGATTTCCTTTGGTTCTGTTGTGACATCACCCATGTGGTTTCTAATGCGTGTTATTTGTGTCTTCTCCCTCTTTTCTTTTGTTAGGTTTGCCAATGGTCTGTCAATTTTGTTAATTCTTTCAAAGAAACAGCTTCTTGTCCTGTTGATTCTTGTTATAGTTTTTCTGTTTTCTATCTCATTTATTTCTACTCTAATATTTATTATTTCTTTTGTGTTGGTAGCTATAAATTCCCTCTGTTGGTCTGTTTCTAATTGTTGGAGATGCTGTGTTAATGTGTTAATTTTGGTTCTTTCTTCTCTTTGGATGTGTACCTTTATTGCAATAAATTGTCTTCTCAGCACCACTTTTGCCCAAAGATTTTGGTATGTTGTGTTTTCCTTCTTGTTTGTTTCTAGGAACTTTGTGAATTCTTGTTTTATTTCTTCTACTACCCAGTCACTTTTCAGCAGGGTGTTATTCAGTTTCCATGTATTTTACTTTATTTCCTTGATCTTCCTATTGTTGATTTCTAATTTGATAGCATTGTGGTCTGAGAAGATGATTGTAGTATTTTGATATTTGTAAATTTGTAGAGGTTTGTTTTGTGGCCTAACACATGATCTATTCTGGAGAATGTTCCAGGTGCACTGGAAAATAATGTGTATTGGGCAGTTATACACATCTATGATGTCCAGTTGGCTGATTCTGTTGTTTAATAATCTTTGTCTTTGTCAAGTTTCTATCTGGTTGTTCTATCCATTTTTGAAAGCGGTGTAATAAAATCTCCCACTATTATTGTAGATTCATCTATTTCTTTCTTCAAATCTATTAGAGTTTGCTTTATGTATATTGGAGCTCTTTCACTGGGAGCATAGATATTTATTATGGTTATGTCATCTTATTCAATTGTCTCTTTTATCATGGGATAATATCCATCTTTATCTATTATGCTGGTGTTTGCCTTAAAGTTTATTTAATCAGAGGTTAGTACTGTCACTCCTGTTCATTTTTTATTGCAATTAGCTTGGTTTTTGTTTTTTTTCCATCCTTTGACTTTAAATCTGTTTGTGTCTCTGTGTGTAAGATGTGTGTCTTGCAGACAGCATATTGAAGGATCTTGTTTTCTTTTCCGTTCTGCCACCCTCCGTCTCTTAACTGGTGCTTTTAATCCATTTAATTATAGATTTTGTTATTATGTAGTGTCATTATAGATAGGTATGAATTAATTGCTGCTATTATGTTTGTTTTTTATGTGGTGTTGCTGCTTTCTTTGTTCTGCTTGTCTTCGTGTGCTGAGTTCATGTTTTTTGTGTTCTTTCTTGTCAGTTTCCTCATAATTTTAATGTTTCCATTTTCTTCTTAGATTTTCATTTTCTTGGTATGTTGTGAAATGTTAATTTTCTTTGAGGTTTTTTTATATTCCATTAACAGTTCCCTCCATTTAGTGCAGTCTATTTTATCCTGTAATCTACCTAACTTTCTCGCCATCTGGATCTCTGTTCCTACGTGTTTACCTTCTTTCACACTTTAATTGTTTTGATCATAGACTGACCTCCCAGATCCTGTGAGTTTGTTCTTATAGTTTTGTTCTGTTCTCGACTTCCTTTTTTTTTTTACTGAGTTCTGGGAGGTGCTGCCATGTATGTCAATCTCTGGTTGTTGTTTGATCATTTTGGTTCTCAGTCCACAGAACTCCCCTTAGGATGTTTTGTAATGCAGGGTTGTCTTTGGCAAAACCCCTTAGTTTCTGTTTATCCTGGAATGTTTTGATCACATCATCATATTTGATTGATAGCTTTGCTGGATAAAGGATCCTTTGTTGGAAGTTTTTTTCTTTCAGGGTTTTATATACATTTCCCTATTGCCTTCTTGCCTGCATGATTCCTGCTGAGAGATCCGAGCTTAATCTGACTTGCTTGCCTTTGTATGTAATGCTTCTCTTTTCCCTAGCTACGTCCAGGATTGATTCCTTATCTTTGATTTTAGAGAACTTGGTTATATGTCTCAGTGATTTTCTTTTGTGGTCTATCCTTCCTGGAATTCATTGGGTTTCTTGAATGCTTATCTTTTTGCTTTTCAGGATATTAGAGAAATTTTCTTCCAGAAGCCCTTCAACTTTCTTCTCTGTGGAGTTGTTTGATTCTTTCTATTTCAGAATGCTGATAATTCTTAAGTTATTTCTCTTCATGTTGTACAACATGAATCTTAGACCTTCTTTGGATTTTTTAAACCTTTTTTCTGATTGTTCTTCTGTCTTAGCAGTATTGAGAGATTTGTCTTCCAGCTCACTATTTCTGGCTTCCGTCTCTCCAATTCGATTCCTTTGCCCTTTCTGTGTATTGTCTATTTCTGACGTTCTATTATTGATATTTAAAACCTCTTTCTGTAGGTTTTTAAGCATTTCCAATGCTGTATTTGTCTTATATGATTATTCCTGTAGCAGTGTCCTGACTTCTTCCTTGTTTTTCTCAACTCCATTGTCAAATGTTCTGATACATTTTATCATCATTTTTCTGAATTCCTTCTCAGGCATTTCCAAGGCCTGCCCTTCTGCCAGAATGGAGTCTAGGTCTACCTCTAGGTCATTTTTCTCAGACATTTTATCTTGTTTCTGGACTTGTGCTGATATTGTCATTTGTTTTTGCTTCTTGGACATATTCAGTGGTTAACTGTAGCCTTAATATTTAATTGACTGTGTGTTTTAGTATTTTTTATGCTTTATGATTGTCTCCATATAGATGTGATCAGGAGGTGGGCTTTCTTTTTCACTCTTCTTATTGCTTAATCAGAGTAACTTTCACAGATGTTGTCTGCCTCCCTGGTGTATGGCAGTTGGTATTGGTTCTTGCCTGTATTTGTGGGGTTTTATAGGGTATGATTTAGCTTGACTGTATGGTAGCAATTGCTATCTCTTCTTGGGTAATATAGGGAGCAAAAGAGCCCCCTAAAGGTAAAATGGGAGAACCAAAAAAAATAACACAAACAAAACAACAATAGCAAAAAACACCCACACCCAAATTGGCTACTGTAGTCTATATTTGCAGAAAAGAGAGAGGGGAGAGAGAAAAAAAAATCTGTAGCCTAATATGAGTATGACTTTTACATTCTCTTTCAGCTTCTTGCCTTCAAGGCCACCTAGTAAATTTCAAGATGCCACTGTTGGTTGTTACGGTGTACCTCAGGATTTAATTTTAGGCCTGTTTTGCTTTTAGATTCTCTCGCACTCCCCAACCCTTGTTCTGGCCTTTTCCCTATTAATAAACAGTTCACCGTTGGCTGTGGCCATTTTGCACTGCCAGTTGGTTTTAAGCAGGAACTGGACCTTTGACCGCCGAAAGGATCTGTGTGCATGCATGGTAGGAGAACCCTCCAGTGGTAGAGGTGGGGGTGGAGGTGTCCACTCATTCAGGTACCCCTTCTACTCACCAGAATGGAGGTGTGCAGACAGCGGGAGGCCAATGAAGAGATACCCGCTCCCCCCCAAAAAAATCAGAGCAAAACAAAACCAGACAAAGAATATTGTCCATCTACTTTTTTCTCTGAGGTTCCTGGAAGTGTTATTCTGTGGTGGTCTGCTTGCTCTCCTGCTTGGTCTTGCCATTTGGTCTCACCCAAGTTGGCTCTGGGCCACTGAGCCTGGCAAATTCAAAAGTCCAAGATTTTTTGCTTCTGCTACAAGTTCCACTAGCTATACGCCTCCAAACTTTAAAAATATTCCTATATATGTGGTTCAGACTTTTGGAGCTCTCCCCTGAACTCACTTCACCTGGTATTCTGTGTTATTGCTCACAGAGATCTTCATTGCTCTTCATTGTCTCTTGAACCTTAAATCTTTTTCCTCTCAGGCCATTTCAGAATTCCTATTATTTTGTTATGCACAATAAATTGAATTCCCTTTTTATGTCAACTTTTCACATATAGACCAGCCTAAGGCTTTCCCTTCTATAACCAAAAAACCAGGGCTTTTCTAAATCAAATGGTTCTCTACTCTTGAGATGAATTTACGATTCTGTTAGAAGGCAAGGACTTCTGGTGTGGGCTGTAGGATCAGCATTGCACTGTGAAACACAAGCTTGGCAGTTCAAACCCACCAGTGGCTCCTTAGAAACCCTATACAGGGTCGCTATGAATAGAAACTGACTCTATGGCACTTAACAACAACAGGGGGCAGTCGTGGTTTAGTAGTAGAAATTTTGCCTTCCATGTATGAACACTGAATTCAATTCCTGGTCAATGTGCCTCTTGCTCAGTCACCACCCTTCTACCAGGTAATGTGAAAGTCTCCAAGGGCTGACTTGATGACAGCTAACAATTAGAAGTCAGAAGTAAGTAACTGGAGATTTTACTTTATTTCCTTCCCATTAAATAAAAAGTCTTCAGTGAATACTCTTCTAGCTAAATTGTATGTGGGGGAGTGCAACCTTTAATCACATCTTTAGACTCATTTCTTAGAAGTGTAGGTGAATGTCTAGGTCAGGAAATATCATCATTTCAAGATTTTTGATGCAATCTGCCAAATTGCCATGGAGAAAGGTAGTGCCATTTCACACTCTCTCCAGAAACGATATCAGAAGCTCTGTTTCCCCTTACCCTGCTAATTTAAAGAGAAAAAATTAGACATGTTGATGGGTAAAAGTCACACCTCCATATTGATGTAGTTTCAAAAGATGTTTCTAAGACATGTGTGGGTAGAGCCCGGGAAGCAGGAGCCCTTTGTGCAACCCCTCCCTGTCACCTATTTGACATCAAGCTTCCAAATGGAATCTTAAATTCTGCATAACCATTTATCAAAGAGTTTCTAAATGCCACTTTTCAATTTGCTTCAGCTCTTTTTTACATATTAATATGTCATCCTGTTACTAAAGTATATATTTTTGCTTCTTTACTCAAATTTGCATTTGAAACTCTAATGAACGGACAAGGTGATGTAGCTCCGTGGGGGCAAAACAATTCAGTTGCTTCTCCCTGTGGTCCCTGAGGGTCTCCTTGAGAGGTTCATGTTTAAATCAGAACCACTACAGGGTCTTCTACTACCTCAATTGATAAACATTTGCTTTAGAACAATTTCTGATCCCTGCCTCTCTTAAAGACATATATACAGAAAAGAGCAATTCCAGTGTCTCTGTCCAAACTTTCCACACCATCTCTTAGATAACTTTACCATAACATCAGCTCAAAAGTATAAGTCCAGCTTTAATTTATTAAACATCTCTCACAGTGATGTAAACTGTGATGTTTGATAGAAACTGCTCAATGGCGTCCCCTTCAAGTGGTGCTCAGAGGATGTACCGAACCTGCCATAACTTTGATATGCCTCTGCTCCTCCTCCTTGCTCTGGGCAAAGCCTTCTTCTGGTATTTTGGATTTTTTCTATCCAAAGACAATGCACTTTGCTTTTGAAGTGTCTTATCCCTTGCTTTACCCAGAGGTTTTGTTAATGGTAGAGTCCAGGACCCAAAACTAAGTATTTGTAGATATAGCTTAGGGCAGGAAGTGTGAGATGGCCAAACCAACTCATTCTTCAGGTGAACTTGTGTCTGACGATTTATGCCATGTTGTCTGGGACCTTCTAGGAGTTGCAGCTCTCAGATGCCTTCGAGCATGACTGTTCTACGCAGAGTCTCAAATTCTGAGCCCACGTGGGCTTAAACTCTAAATCGAGTTCTGGGAGGCCTTCTGGTGACCCATTTTACCATCCTATGCTCTTCTCCTCTTCCCTGGGCCTAAGTTTGAAGACAGATGTCACTACCAATTGAACTTTGAGGACTTGTTTGGTGACTTTAGGAATGTGTGGGGCATTTTCCCCTCACTGTTAACTGAAGGGCAATACTCTCCTGTGGTGGATGGCTTGCTCTTTCTAGCCAATCTTGGGAGTCCCTGGCTGCTGTTAGCTCTACCTCTGACCCAGCAAGTCAGCCTCCCCTTACACACAGTCCCTCAAAGGAAAGCCATAACCCCTCAGGATGTCAGTAGCAGGGCAGATGTGAGGCAGAGCTTGGTTCCTAACCCCAACACTCCTTATACTAGGATTTCACTCCATTTTCTCAACTATAAAACAGAACTGGACTATGATACTTTCCTCAAGCATGTGAGAAATGTTGTTATTGTTGTTAAATGTTGCAGAGTAAATTCTGACTCATAGCAACTCTGTATAGGGCTTCTGAGGAGCAGCTGGTGGGTTTGAACCAATGACCTGAGGTTAGCAGTCCAGTGCTGATCCTAGAGTGTGATACTGGGACTCCATATGAAAAACAGATGAGAGCATATGGAGCATGTGGATAATACGGCCTTGGGCATGCATAGTGGCACAGGGTTTCTTACCCTGTACTCTCTTCTCTCCTCTTATGCTCCCTTCTGAAGGGAGGGTCACTGTTACTACAGAGAAAAGAGATTTTATCTCTATAATGTGGTAATATAGCAGTTACACTTAAGAGTAGCCAGTGGGCACAAGGGAAAAAATTGACATGATGCTTTTTTCCTGAAGATCCAAAAGTTCTATGACTGCCCATATTCCATTAAGCGAGAAATGGGATGGAACTCAAGGTCTGTCATTCATGACCCTGGGGTTCAGCAGGAAGATTGAGGGGCGGTTGTTGTTGCTACGTGCCATCAAGTCAGTTCTGACTCATAGCCACCCTGTGTAGGGTTTCTGAGGAGCAGCTGGTAGGTTTGAACCACTGACCATGTAGTTCCCAGTCCAGTGCTGATTCTATAGAGTCACAGAAATGGCAGCTTAGTGTTCATTTGCGACGATGTGCTGAGAGATGACAAAAAGAAAGGAAAGTGCTGTTCTCGCCCTACTCTTGATTCTCTGTGCACATGCACAAACATTTTATTGTGAAGTAGCTACTTTTATAATAGGCTGTACCTACAGAACATTCCAGAATTCATAGGCATTACTAAGGGAGATGCTCAGTAAGTATTCATTCTCTTTCCTCTTATTTTCTTCTCCTGGAGTCAGCACTCTTGGTCTTAGCCCCCTCCATTCTACCCCAAACTATACTTTGTCAAAACTTACCTCTTGAGTACCATTACAGCATGAAAATCCAACACTCCCACCATTCTATGTTACTTCTCCATGACTGGACTAATTTGGGGCCCTGTGAGACAACCTCAAAGTTACAGTTGGGGTGATTGTAGCAGAAAGGATGATTAGTACTGTCATGATTCAGAGTTGAACTGCCAGTTGGGGAGAAGTACAGAAATGGAAGGACAATCCTTGGTAGGTTTAGTTGGAGTCTAACTTTGATGATAAGTATCACACAGAGCACATTTTCAGTCATCTCTACTCCAAAGCAAAATTCAGGATGTGAGGAGTCTGATTATTTTCTGACAATCTCTATGGATTTCAGCAAGTTTAAAACAACTCTCAGTTGACAATGAATTAACAAATATATGTTCATTAGAACCTTTGCTCAGCATTTGGACCCCACTGTAGGTATTAGACTACATTTGGTCATATGAATATATTTCACTCAGATCCAACCCTGAGTGCTTGCTGGTCCCAGGTTGCCTTCCTCAACCTCCCACGATTATTCAGGGCTTGAATCACTTAGATTAGAGCTAAGGTCAGTCTTCCTCCACCAGTGAGAGGGCACCCAGTCATATAGCCCTCTGATTCATTAACTGAAGTCTTCTGAGGATGTTTTTGTGGATGGATGAAGGAGACATTAAACAAGCTGGATGAAATACTGAACTCCTCAGCAAAGGACTGGGCCTTGAATTCAGCCTTGTGACATATTTGTACAACATACTCTGGGTTTGATGTTTGAAATGGAATCCGTCATTCTGGTGGATGCCTTGTATGTTTTACATTTGACACATTCTTGCACAGCACAGCCAGGTTAAGAGAGAGCTCTGAGGGCCATGGCCCTCCCCAAGACTTTCCTTGTAGTTGAGCCATGGTTTCACTGTGCAGAGAGGTTGACTTTATACCAAGCAAGTGAGACAAGATGTACAGGCAACAATGATTTTAGTCAGAAATAATCTGATGTTTGAAAGATTTGACAGCAGGGAGAATGCAAACTCCAACCAAGCAGAACAAGCGATAGCCACAAACAACAGATATAGCTGTTCTAGCGGGTACTGGCTGAAATCATCTATGGAAGAAGACAGTTTGCATATAGAGTTTTCATGTGTATTTCCTCACTTGCTCATTACCACAACTCAACATTTCCCTCATTTTAGAGATGGAAAAAGCAAGATTCAGAGAGGTTATATGTTACCCCGAGGTCACATGGTTACCCCAAGCACCTTCCATCATATCATACAGCCTATGTCTATATAGGACCCCTGGTGTGGTGCTATAGGACCAGCACTGGATTGCGAATCACAAGGTTGGCAGTTCAGACCCACCAGCTGATCCTCGTAAACCCTATACAGGGTTGCTATGAGTTGGAACAGACTCAATGGCACTTAACATCAACAACAACAATGACTGTATAGATACTTGGCCTAACCAGGTTCAGGAGGACTGAAAGAAAATCACCAGCTGGTGCTGGGCTTTCAACTAATAAAGCTCAGGGCCAATGTGAGAGGAGAGACTGGCAGGGAAGGAGTTGGCAAAGCTCTGGGTTAGTAGTCAAGTCCAGGTGGAATCAAATGACCAGGGTATGGGCCTTTTTGTACACTCTACTCACAAAGCCCTGTGATCTGGTGGGGAGTTCAGAGGAAAAGAGATTGCACAGAGTAAACACAGAGAGGAACATTCTTGTAAGACAAGGACTTGGGAGATGATACCAGGAAGCACAGTGAGGAAGTAGGGAAAGTTAGACAAGGCAGGTGACAATCAGTAGAGTGAACATTAATGAAAGAGCTCCCACCATGGGCAACTGGGGGTCAGTTACCTGGGGACCTTCTGACAACCATGTGGACCCTGCCTCAACACTGGACCAGTGGAGGACAGGAAAACTGGGACACCTACTCATTCACTGCCATCTCCAGGGAGGCTTCACTCACCTTTTGGGCATTAACTTCTTTGCACTTCACAATTGTGTCTGGTGCTTCAGTTCAAGCTCTTGGGATGTCAGCCAAGCTCTCTGTAGAGAAAACATACTGGGTACTGGGGGTAAGGGCTGCACTCTGGCTTCACAGCTGCAAGTGAACTCAGGTGGGCAGGAGGGGATATAAGATGGGGCATCCACAATACCTGCTATGTTCTTGGACCCCTGGAAAGACAGACTTCTGCCCTTCAGAGTTCATTTGTTCCATGAGAGTGAGGCCTATATCCATTTTCAATTTTCATTTTCCAGGAAGCTCAGGGACTGTGCCTCTCCCCATTCTGACTCCACTGCCTGCCTATCGATTGTTGTACTGTGGTGACTTTACTTGTGTGTTGCTGGAAGCTATGCCATGGGTATTTCAGAACAACAAAATAAAATGCTGCATCATTAGATGCCAGCAGGGTCACCCATGATGGACAGGTTTCACTGGAACTTCCAGACAAGCACAGACTAGGGAAAAAACCCTGACGATCGACTTCACAAAATTAGCCAATGAAAACCGTATAGATCACAATCGAACATCATTGGATTCTCACTTTGGACCTGTCATCAGGAGTTGGAACAGACTCACTGGCACTTAACATTGAGTCTGTAGAGGGCCAATGAGGACAAAGGGGATCTTCTGCACAATGGACTGGCTCAGTGGTGGCAACAATCGACTTGACCATGCAGGCGATGTGAGGGTGACACAGGGCTGGGCAGCGTTTTGTTCTGTTGTATATGGGATTGTCATGAGTCAAAGGTGACTTGGCTTTGATGACAGCTAACAATAACAATCTTCCAAGGTGTGGCACCGTGGGTTAATGCGCCAGACTGCAAAGCCATTTGAGCTGCAAGGTTGGTGGTTCAAGCTCACCAGCCGCTACTTGGAAACCCTATACAGGGTTGCTATGGGTCGGAACTGACTTGCTGGCTCTTAACAACAACAACAACTACACCATACTTATCATGTCTGGACCTCCCTTGCTCATATCATCTAATTTTTGGGGGGGCCTTCTCGGTGGAAGGGAACCTTGCTATGGCTCTGCTGAGAAATACCACCCTACCCCCACCCCAAGGCTGACAGTTCCCTCTGTAGCCTAACCTTCAACCTGCAGGAAGGCCTGGTGAGCCATCTGACAAATACAGAATGTTCTCATTTTGGAAGCCGTTGATCTAGAGTACATTAACAGATGGCACCTGTCTGTCCAAGCATTGTTAGTCATTCCTCTGGGTTTATCTGAGCTCTGACTGCATCTAGATAGGAGCTGTCTCAGTCCCCAGGGACAGATTGCCCCAAGTGAAGACCTGTCTTTCCAGTTTATTAACAACAAGGGCAGTGCCCCTGAAGATGACTCAGAGGCTAAGAAAAGGAGAAAGTTGTAGGAAGTTTCCTAAAGAGTGGCTGAAAAGAAAGTCTTTTTGTTTTCACCTCAATCCCAACAAAAGAGTTAGTTTTCCAAAGCATCTCAGTGGTGAGTTGAGGACTGGACTGTTGTCTACTCACAGACCTCAACAAATGGCTTCATTTATGTAAAAAGTACTGGACCAACGGTTCATCTTGGGGAATTGGGAGCTTACTTCTACCCAGCTGTGTGAACTTTGGCAAGTCATTTGGCGTCTCCCATCTTTAATCAAAGGAACCCTAGTGGCAAAGTGGTTAAAGTGGTTGGCTACTACCCAAAGGACTTGTGGTTCAAGCCTACAAGCCTATCCATGGGAAAACGATGTGGCAGTCTGCTTCTGTAAAGATTTACAGTTTTGGAAACTCTAAGGGACAGCTCTACTGTGTCCTTCAGGGTTGCTATGAATCCGAACTGACTGGAATGGGTTTGGTTTTTGATCCTATAATCAAGCAAACCAGTTGCCATGGAGCTGTCTCTGACTCATGGTGACCTCATCCATGTGTGTCAGAGTAGAGCCCATTTTTCATAAGTAGGGAGCCATGCCTTTTTAAAAAGATGCTTCTAAGTAAACAGAACCTCCAGCCTTTTGGTTAGCAGCCTAGCAAATTAACTTTCAGCACCATCCAGGGACTCCTCTTTTATTAAACTGTCTATAAAGTAAGCATGGATTCATGAGCTGGCTCAACAGTGTTGTTGTTGTTGTTGAATGCCATCAAGTCAGTTCTGACTCACTGCAACCCTGTGTAGGATTTTCAAGGAGCAGCTGGTGGGTTTGAACCACTGACCTTGAGGTTAGCAGTCCAGTGCTTATCCTACAGTACCACACCACTTTGTCTGTCAGTCTGTCATACTGCAGTGGCTTGAGTGTTGCTGTGATGCTGGAAGCTATGTAGCCAGTATTTTAAATACCAGCCAGGTGCACCCATACTGGACAGATTTCAGCTAAGCTTCTAGACTAAGATTAGGGAAAAAGAGAGGTAGACTGAAATGTTTCATTGGAATGTTTAGTCACTGAAAACCTTATGGATAGCAGTGTAGCACTATCAGATAACACCAGAACACTGAATATTAAAACATGAATAGCACCAGAACATTGTTAGATATAGTGCTGGAAGGTAAGTCTCTCATGTTGGAAAGCACTCAAAATACAACTGGGGTAGAACTGTTTCCTCAAAATAGAGTTGACCATGATAACATGAATGGAATAAAGCTTTTTTTCCCATTTGCTGATGGGGCACAACTCAACCTGAGGAGAAACAGCTGAAAATCTCCATTAATAATTAGAACATGGAATGTATGAAGTATGAATCTAGGAAAATTGGAAGTTGTCAAAAAGACAATGGAATGCATAAACATCGACATCCTAGGCATAAGTGAGCTGAAATGGACTAGTATTGACCATTGTGAATTTGACAATCACATGGTTCACTATGTCAGGAATGACAAATTGAAGAGTAATGGCATCACATTCATCATCAAAAAGAACATTTCAAGATTTATCTTGAAGTACAATGCTTTCTGTGATAGGATAATATCCATACACCTGAAAGAAAGACCAGTTAATACAACTATTATTCAAATTTATACATCATCCACTAAAGCCAGTGATGATGAAATTGAAGAACTCTACCAGCTTCTTTAGTCTGAATTTGATCAGATATGTAATCAAGATGTATTGATAATTACTGGTGATAGGAATATAAAGGTTTGAAACAAAGAGGAAAGATCAGTAGTTGGAAAATCTGTCTTTGGTGATAGAAACAATGCTGGAACTCACATGATAGAATTTTGCCAGATCAATGACTTCTTCATTGTAAATACCTTTTTTAAACAACATAAAAATGACTATATACATGGACCTTAGCAGCTGCAGTACACAGAAATCAAACTGACGGCATCCGTTGGTAAAGCTCCATATTACCAGCCAAAACAAGACCAGGGTCAGACTGTGGAACAGACCATTAATTGTTCACATGCAACTTTAGGCTAAAGCTGAAGAAAATTAAAACTAGTACATAACAGCCAAAATATGGCCTTGATTATATCTCACTTGAATTTAGAGATTATTAGAAGAACAGATTTGATGCATTAGATGACTGAAGACCAAAAGAGTTGAGGGATGACATCAAGAACATCATACAGGAAGAAAGCAAAAGTTCATAAGAAGGTAAAAAAAGAAGGAAACGACCAAAATGGATGTCAGAAGAGGCCATGAAACTTGCTCACCAATGCAGAGATACTAAAGTAAATGGAAGATATGAGGAGATAAAAGATCTGAATGAAAAAATTTCAAAGGGAAAGTTTTGTCAAGAAGACAAAATCAAGTATTCTAATGAGATGGACAAAGACCTGGAATTAGAAAATTAAAAGTGAAGAACACACTCAGCATTTCTCAAGCTGAAATAATTTAAGACACAATTCAAGCATCAACTTGCAATTTTGAAGAATTCTATGAGCAAAATATTGAGTGATGCAGAAAACATCAAAAGAAGATGCTAGGAAAAACAGAGTCACTGTACCAAAAAGAAATCATCTATGTTCAACCATTTGAAGAGCTATCATATGATGAAGAACCAATGGTATTAAAGGAAGAACTCCAAGGTGCACTAAGGTCATTGGCAAAGAACAAGACTTTAGGAATTGAAAGAAAATCAATTGAAGTCTTTCAATAAAGTAATGCAACACTGGAGGTACTTACTTATCTCTGCCAAGAAATTTGGCCAACTGATTGGCAGAGTTCCATATTTGTGCCATTTCAAAAAGAGATGACTCAATGGAATGCTGAAATCATTGGACAATATCATTAATATCACATGAAAATAAAATTTTGCTAAAGATAATTCTAAGACACCTGCAGCAATATATTGACAAGGATCTGCCAGAGGTTCAAGGCAGATTCACACGAGGATATGGAATGAAGGATGTCATTGTTGACATCAGATGGATCTTGGTTTAAAGCACAGAATACCAGAAGGTTGTTAACATTTGCTTTATTGACTGTGCAATGGCTTTTGACTGTGGGACCCTAACAAGCTATGGATAACATTGAGAAAAATGGATATTCCAGAATACTTCATTGTGAACATGAGGAACCTGTATAGAGACCAAGAAATAGTCACTTGAATAAAACAAGGGGACACCAAATGATTTAAAATCAGGAAAGATGTGCACCAGAGTTGTATTCTTTCATGATACTTATTCAATCTGTATGCTGAGCAAATAATCTGAGAAGCTGGATTATATTATATTTCATATAATATGGGTTATATGAAATCATATAATCAGGATTGGAGGAAGACTCATTAACAACCTGCAAAATGCAGATGATACAACCTTGTTTGCTGAAAGCAAAAAGGGCTTAAAATATTTATGGATGAAGATCAAAGACCATAGCCTTCGGTTTGAGCTGTGTCTCAATGTAAAGAAAACAAAATTCCTCACCACTGGACCAATAAATAACATCATTATGAATGGGTGAAATATTGAAATTGTCAATGAACTCATTTTTCTTGGGTCCACAACTAACACTCATGGAAGCAGCAGTCAAGAAATCAAAGAGCGTATTGCATTAGTCAAATCTGCTGCATAAGACCTCTTTAAAGTGTTCAAGAGTAAAGATGTCAGTTTGAGGACTAAGGTGTGCCTTTTCCAAGTCATGGCATTTTCAATAGCCTCATATACATGTGAAAGTTGGAAGACAGTAGAAAAAAATGGATGCATTTAAATTATGGTGTTGGAGAAGAATATTAAAAGTACCAAGGATTGTCAGAAGAAAAAACAAATCTGTTTTGGAAGAAGTAAAGTCAGACTGTTCCTTGGATGGTGAGAGTTCCTCTCTCATATTCAGTCATATTATCAGGAGGGACCAGTCCCCAGTGAAGGATATCATGCTTGGTAAAATGGGGAGTCAGCGAAAAAGATGAAGACCCCCAACGAGATGGATTTCCACAGTGGCAGCTGTAATGGGCTTAAGCATCTCAATGATTGTGAAGATGGCATAGGACTGGGAAGTGTTTCCTTCTGTTGTGCATAAGGACTTTATGAGTGGGAACCAACTCAATGACTTCTAACAACAAAGTGAGTAAAGATGTCACTGCCATGCTCTGTTGCCATTAGGTTGTTGGAGAGAGCTGAGGCAGAATAATAACACTAAGGAAATCAGAAGGAACTATGAGAGTGCTTTTTATTTATAAATCATTATGGATGAATCAAAGTTAAGAAAACCAGTGTAGGATGAGCAAGACTGGGTGGGGTGACTCATCTACCGTGCTGGGGTAAAATCATTCTGTTGACCCATCTGAGTAGAGACAGAATGTGTTCACAGTAGGGATGAAGACCAGGGATGAGACTGGGCTTTAGAGAGGAGGATGGCAATAGCCTGTCTCCAGCTCTGCCTCAGGGAAGGAATTTTAGATTCTAGAGAGAGGACTTCTACTTTGGGATGAGCATAATTCCTAGATCTTAGTGGAAATAATCCTCCCCTTTCTAATATTCCTCTTGCTTTAGTTTGACATAACCAAACAACTTTCTGAAGAATAATTTTGGCTTCCTTACTACTATGAAGGGGTGCTCTGATATAGTGGGCATCTGTTGGAAAATACCTCCCAATACATATCGCTGCATTGTGGTACCATATCCAGCTTCACTCTGAGACCCATCCTTCCCCTACTCTTGGCCCTTGTGCTTTGGAAGAGTCACCAAGTCTTTTGGCTTAGGGGTAGAACATGGAACATGGGCCTAAGGCAATTTGAGCATAATATTCCTCTGCCGGCCCAGGGATTGGTTTGGGAATGGATGTTGTTGTTAAGTGCCGTGGAGTCGGTTCCGACCCATAGCGACCCTGTACAGGGTTTCCGAGGCTGTAAATCTTTACGGGAGCAGATCGCCGCATCTTTCTCCCACGGAACCGCTGGTAGTTTCGAACTGTTGACCTTGCGGCTCGCAGCCCGATTCGTAACCACTATGCTACTAGAGCTCCTTATAGGTGACCTAATTAGAACCAATGAGATTCAATACAATACTTACTGGGGCTTCCAGGAGACACTCTTTCACTCTTGTCAGCTAGACCTGGATCTGAAAAGATGTGGTCTTGGAGAGACTGGATGACATCTTGCCAAGATGTAAAATCTAAGATGGAAGCCAACATGGTAGAAGCCAGAGTGTAGAGAAAGGAAACACTGAGACTTGATCTTTTTGAACCTTGAACTTAGACGTGAGCATTTCAATCTTTGAAGGCCAATGGATTTCTTTCGTAGTTTTGAATTAGAATCTCTGACTCTTGCTACTTGAAAGGGTCTCAACAGACATACCTGGACAAGGGATAGCAGTGCTCTAGTCACTTTTATCAATGATTGGGCTGATATTCTCACTTTGAACTGGAGTCTTTTGAGCATGGATTGTGTGAGGTTGTCCTGCATGACTAATAATTTTGGGGTGTGCTTCCTGAACTTAGATTAGAAAGGCCATTCTGTATTTGAATGGCTGGGTATAACCTACCCCTGAAAGGCCCTGCCGGAGTGACCATCTCCATAGCCACTGTGGATGACATCTAATTTGCGTATCCTCCAGGCCACTAACTTGCCCTTCTTTCAGGATGAGACTGGGAAAGACAGCAGGTACCAAGTCATATATTTTTTCATTTATTTATTTATTCAGAATTCTATAATTCATTCAACAAATGATGAAGGAAGGAATTGTGAACAATAGGTCTGGTTGCTCTGGTGGCTCAGTGCTTAGGTGCTTGGCTACTAACTGAACAGTTGACGATTTGAACTGACCCAGTAGCTCTGCAAGAGACTCTACTCTGTCACATGGTGTCACAATAAATTGGAAATTGACCTGACAGTACACAACAGTTCTAGTAAAGTTGACTGAGGCAGGAGTTATATTCAAAATATTGCATTTAATGATGGTGTGGTATACAAGGGTCCCTGGTAGCATAGTGGGTTAAACATGGGGCTGCTAACCTCAAAGTTGGCCATTCAGACCTATAGTTGCTCTATGTGGGGAAACTAGACTATCTGTTTCCTTAAATATCTACAGTCTTGAGCAGTTCTACTCTGGCCTCAGAGCACTGCCTTTCTCCACAGGGTTCTAGCAGGAGACACCTGGGCAGGCGGTTTGACTGGCTGATGGCAGAAGGTCATTGGGGGAGCACAGAACTATTTCAATATTTTAACAGCTGGTAGGCACTGGAGTCCTTGAAATAGCTAATGCCCCTGCCTACTAACAGAAGGGTTGGAGGTTCAAGTCAAATCAGAGGTACATTGAAAGAAAGATCTGGCAGTGTACTTCTGAAAAATCAGTCATTAAAAACCCTTTGAAGCATACTCTGACACACATGGGGTTGCTAGTAATCAGAACTGACTCCATGACCACTGGTTTACTGATGAGTATTGTCTGCTATCAGACCTGAATGGAAACCAGATATGGCAGGGTTATGCATAACAAGTTGAGGAATCTTTATTCTATCTCAAAGACTGTGGGGGAGCCCTTGCAGGCATTAAGGAGAAAGACTCAACAGGAGCTGGGAGTCAGAGCATGTTTCTAGTGACCGCATGTGTCAGAGCAGCATCACATACAGCTGACAGTAAAAACAGAAGAGGTTTATTGAAAGATAGAGAGGGTCTAGACCTGGAAGCCATCCAAATTCAGAGAGAGCCTGGCTGCTGTGCTAAACAATGAGGAAGAAAACCCTTTTTGCACAGTTGGAGCAGAAACTAAAAGTTATAGTCATAATTGGCTGAAAGACAATCTGGAAAGTCAAAGGCAATAAAAGCGGAGATTTAGAAAGAACACATAAGGAAGATTGCATATTAGGGTAAGGGCACGGGCTCTTCAGTGCATTACAGGATGGCCAGAGGATGATGGCAGGATAGGTACGTGTTGTTAAAATTGCTTTCGCAATCATGTCTGTTTCTGGGGGTCATAGTAAATATTTATCGATAATGCTGTGCATCAAGGCCTTTTGGGTATAAGATTTCACATTTTGACCATACTGGAAAGGCCCTCTGGGAAAAGACTGTGATATCCTACACTTGCTAGCCACCACTCGTCTGTCAGTTTGTCATACTGTGGGGGCTTGTGAGTTGCTGTGATTCTGAAAGCTATGTGACCAGTATTTTAAATACCAGCAAGGTATTTAAATGAGCTTCTAGATGAAGATAGACTAGGAAGAAGGAGTGATGAACTAGCTCTGAATATTTAGTCACTATAAACCTTATGAATAGCAGAGAAATACTGTTAGATATAATGCCAGAAAATGAGCCCCTCAGGTTTGGAAGGCACTCAAAATGCCACTGGGGAAGAGCTGCCTCCTCAAAATAGAGTTGACCATGATGACGCAAATGGAGTAAAGTCTGTGGGAGAAAAGCCCCCAGGACCTTCATTTTCTGATAGGGCACAACTCAAAAGGAAGACAAACAGCTGTAAACGTGCGTTGAAAAACGGAACATGGAATGTACAAAGTATGAATCTGGGAAAATTGGAAGTTGTCAAAAATGAAATGGAATGCATAAACATCAGTATCTTAGGCATTAGTGAGCTGAAATAGACCAGTATTGGCAATTTTGAATTTGATGGCCACATGTTACTATGCTGGAAATGACAAATTGAACAGGAATGGTGTGACATTCATTGTCAAAAAGAACATATCCAGATCAGTCATAAAATATAATGCTGTATGTGAAGGATAATATCCATTCGCCTACAGGGAAGCCCAGTTAATACCACTATTATTCAAATTTACGCACCAACCACTAAAGCCAGTGAGGATGAAATAGAAGAATTCTACCAACTTCTTCAATCTGAAATTGATCAAACATACAATCAAGATGTATTGATTCTTACTGGTGATTGGAATGCAAAGGTTGGGAGTAAAGAGGAAGGATCAGTAGTTGGAAAATATGGCCTTGAAGATAGAAAGGATACTGGAGAACTCATGATAGAATTCTGTGAAATCAATGATTTCTTCATTTCAAATACCTTCTTTAGACAGTGTAAGAGACAACTATATACATGGACCTCACCAGATGGAATAAATAGAAATCAAATTGACTACATCTGTGGAAAGAGACGCTGGAAAAGCTCCATATCATCAGTGAAAACAAGGCCAGCAGCAGACTGTAGAACAAACCATCAATTGCTTACATGCAGATTCAAACTGAAGCTGAAGAAAATGAAAACAAGTCCACAAGAGCCAAAATATGACTTTGACTATATCCCACCTGAATTTAGAGATCATCTGAACAACAGATTTGATACATTAAACACCAAAGACAGAAGACCGAAGAATTGTGGGATGACATCAAGAACATCATACACGAAGAAAGCAAAAAGTCATTAAGAAGACAAAAAAGAAGGAAAAGGTCAAACTGGATGTCATAAGAGACACTGAAACTTGCTCTCCAGCATATAGATGCCAAAGCAAATGGATGAAATGAGGAGGTACAACTGAACAGAAAATTTCAAAGATCAACTCAAGAAGATAAAGTCAAATATTACAACAAAATGTGCAAAGATCTGGAATCAGAAAACCAAAAAGGAAGAACATGCTCAGCATTTCTCAAGCTGGGGGAATTGAAGAAAAATTCAAGCCTCGACTTTCATTATTGAAAGATTCTCTGGGCAAATTATTGAATGATGCAGAAAGCATTAAAAGAAGATGGAAGGAATACACAGAGTCACTGTACCAAAAGGAAATGGTTCATATTTAACTGTTTCAAGAGGTAGCATATGATCAAGAGCCAATGATACTGAAGGAGGAAGTCCAAGGTACCATGAAGGAATTGGCAAAGAACAAGGCATTAGGAACTGATGGAATTAAAATTGAAATCTTTCAAGAAAATGAGGCAGCACAGCAGGCACTCTCTCATCTTTGCCAAGAATTTGGAAGACTGGCTGACTGATTGGAAGAAATCCATGGTTGTGCCCATTCCAAAGAAAGGTGACCTAATGGAATGTGGAAATCATCGGACAATCTCTTTGATATCCCATACAAGTAAAGTTTTAGTAAAGGTAATACAGAAACGGCTGTAAGCATACATTGACAGAGAACTTCCAGAGGTTCAAGCCGGATTTAGAAGAGGCCGTGAATGAGGATGTCATTGCTGATGTCCGATGGATCTTGGCTGAAAGCAGAGAATATCAGAAAGATGTTACCTGTGCTTTAGTGACTATGCAAAGGCTTTTGATTGTGTGGATCATGACAAGCTATGGGCAACATTGAGAAGTATGAGTATTCCAGAATACTTAATTGTGCTCAGGAATCTGTACCTGGACCAAGAAGCAGTTGTTCAAACAGAACATGGGAGCACTGAATGGTTTAAAATTAAAAAAGGTGTGTGACAGGGTTGCATTCTTTCACCATACTTATTCAACCTGTATGCTGAGCAAATAATCCAAGAAGCTGGGTTATATGAAGAAAAACATGGCATCAGGATTGGAAGAAGACTCATGAACAACCTGTGATATGCAGTTGATACAACCTTACTTGATGAAAGTGAAGACTTAAAACATGTACTGATGAAGATCAAAGAGCTGGGCCTTTGGTATGGATTACATTTCAATGTAAAGAAAACAAAAATCCTCACCACTGGACCAGTAAACAACATTCTTATCAACAGAGAAAAGATTGAAGTTGTTAAGGACTTCATTCTTCTTGGATCAACTATCAACACTCACAGAAGCAGCAGTCAAGAAATCAAACGACGTATTGCATTAGGCAAATCTGCTGCACAAGACCTTTTTTAAGTGTTGAAGAGCAAAGGTATCAGCTGAGGACTAAGGTACGCCTGACCTAAGGCATGGCATTTTCAATAAGCTCGTGTGCATGCGAAAACTGGTCAGTGAATAAGGAAGACCATAGAAAAATTGATGCTTTTGAGTTATGGTGTTGGAGAAGAATATTGAAAGTACCATGGGCTTCCAAAAGAATCAATAGATCCGTTTTGGAAGAAGTGCAACCAGAGTGCTCCTTAGAGGCCAAGATAGCCAAGCTTCATCTCTCATACTTTGGACATATTGTCAGGAGGGGCCAGTTGCTGGAGAAGGATATCATGTTTGGTAAGGTGGAGGGTCAGAGAAAAAGGGGAAGACCCCCAATGAGATGGATTGGCCAAGCGACAATATCGATGGACTCAAGCATGGCAACAGTAGTGAGGTTGGCCCAGGATGGGCAGTGTTTCATTCTGCTATGCATAAAGTCTCTATGGGTTGGTGCAAACTCAATGGCACCTAACAACAACAACAACACTTGCTAGGTCTCCAAGAAAAAGCATGTCTTCTTTAAGGTATATGGTTAGGTTAGCATCAAGGTTCCAGGATGTGGGGAAGTGAAGTATATAATGTCTCTTCTGTCCATTTGTTGTTGTTGTTAAGTGCCGTCGAGTTGGTTCTGACCCATACAGACCCTGTATAGTGTTTCCAAGGAGCAGCTGGTGAGCTTCAACTGCTGACCTTGTGCTTCAAACCAACTTTTCAGTCTAGTGCATTAACCCACAGTGCCACACCAAGGCTCTGTCCATAGGCTTTGTAAATTCCACCAAGCAAGTCTTTTTTTTTTCCGATGGGTCTGGATAAGAGAAGGTGAAAGACGATATTGATATAATTGTATGATTCAGTTGTGAGTGATTGTTAACAGGGCTAATTGTGATTGGTCAATTTTGTATCCTGCTTGATATAAAATGAGCCATCTCGGAAGCAAAGGAGATCTTACTACCATCAAGGATGAGAAGCCAGGAATGGAGCATGTCCTTTGGATCCTGAGATCCTTGCACATTGTATCTCCTCAACCCAGGGACAGAAAGCTGTGATGCTGGAGGAATAGAAGAGAAGAAGCAACAGCAGAAACTAGAGTCATAGCATGAGACAGAGCAAGTAAAGCTGAGTGACTTTGAGCAGGAGGCTTGCTTGCAGAGTGAGGAACTTCCAGACACTAAAGTGGGGTTGGGGACCAGGTTTGCTGACCCATGAAACTAGAGCTGAATCCCTTCAGACCAAGGCTTATGATGGAGTAGTGTGTCCTATGGTCATTTGTCAGCAGCTCTGAAAGAGCTTTGCAACTTTGCCTGGAGAGAGAGATGCCTGCCTGTGGGCACAGCTGAGCAGAGACTACTTTGACTGGAAGAATTGAGTCCTGAGCATTTTCTGATCCTGTATTGTTAACCTATTAACTCCCCTAATAAACCCCATAACTGTGAATATGGTGTCTGAGTTTTGTGGGGGCCATGGTCAGAAATTATTGAGCCCACTTGAGTAGAGAGAGCTGTGGGAGGGATGCTTAGAGTAATTTTTTGCAGAAGGAAAAGCAGCTTTAAAATTCAGCATGGATCCTAGACTTGCAACTCTAGTTGCACAGCCAAGTGCCTCTGGTATTAGACTCTCCTCTGTGTGGAAGATGAGTGGATGCGTGAGCAGACTGGTACCTTGGAAAAATAGGATGATGGCAGTGAACCAGACGAGAAATGGGGTTCCTTATCGAAGCAGTCTTTTTATCCTTTCGAGGCTGCTGAACCCAGATGCCTGGAAGGACTTAGCTTTGAGGTGACATGTGTTTCTGAAGGATCTGATGCCTTTTCTGATGGTGTAGGGTAAGAGTTTTATGCAGTTCATTTTCTATTGCATTTAGGAAGTTCCTGAATACTCCCAAGAAACCTGTCCTTGCAAGATATTGTCCTGCATTCCTTAGATGCTCCACTGGGATTCTGAAAAGCTTCATTCCCTGATATATCAGCCACAAGCTGCTGAGCCATTTAAGCTTTGACTAGCTGTACTTGAAAGGCCTTAGATAAAGTTTTATGAATAATACTGTTCCTTCCCAGCTGGAGAGGAGGGCATTTAAGTGGCTTAGGCCCTCAACCAATCACATTCCACCAGCAGCCCTGAGAGAGTCCCTGAATGCTAATTTCACAACTGGAATGAGTGGGCCATCAATCGCAGAGAAATTTATCAAGCATTTCCCAAGTCCCAACTGTGTGCCAGGCACTAAGGGTGACAAAGAGAGGCTGTAGGAACGTCCAGAAGTTTCCTTGGCTCCTTTCCCCACCAGAGTACCAGAAAACACTTCACTAGCTCATAGATGGAATGATGCAGACAAACCCCAAACCTGACATGTCTGATGTGCATCTGGGCAGAGTCAGTGACCAGAGCAACTCAGAGGTTCCAGGAACTAGTCCCTTCAGGATTGTGCTTCCTGTTTCCCTAACATAATTTTTCTATGTTAGGGAAACGGAAACTGTGTTTCTATGAGACCTTAGGTAGGCGTCAGAGTGTGTCAGGTCCTTCTGGTTATTCCAGAGTCTCAGAGATTGGTTTTCTTGCAAAGATCCTCTTTACTGCACCCTCAATGTTCTTTGCAGAACTCAAAAGTATTAGCTTTGAGGACCCAAATTGGACACTGGGCTCAGACCAGACTTTGGCCTTGGGGATGGTTTTACAATTAAGCATGCAATATGGTTCTTTGCTGATAATCCCCTTGTTGCTCCTAAGAGTCAATGCTGCTGCTGACTGGGGAGCTTTCTTTTTATTACAAAGCTGGGCCCTTAAAGGAGACAGCTAACTTGCTTGTACTGAGCATTTGAAAATTAAAACTAAAGGACAGCTTTTGCGCACAAAGACAGGATAGTTTCCTCACATCGAATCTTCTCATAGACTGTTCTGCTAAGTGTGGGTGAGGCGAGGTGGCTAAACCACTGTGATCAAGTCAATTCTGACTCATAGCTACCTTGTGAATCTTCTGAGGTTGTTAATATATACGGGTGCAGAAGACCCCTTCTTTCCTCTGGAGCCACTGGTGTATTCAGACTGCGAACCTTGTGGTTACAGTCTAATAGATAGCCTAGTAAACCATTGGTGGGGAGGAATTGTTGAGGGGGCAAGGGGAAATAGAAGGGCAAGAATAAGAGAAGGGAAAAACACTATTGGTAAGAATCCCAATCATCTATCGGACCAGCCTAGTTGATGGGAACAAAATGGTTGAGCAACTTCCCATTGGACACTCAGTTGAATTGAGGAGCAGTTTGGCATAGTCGACAGGACTTTCCTCCCAGCTCTACTGTGTGTTGGAGGTCAAGACACAAAATCTTTCTGGGTAACCTTCTCCTATTTAATGAGGAGAATTCTGGGCTAGATAAACGGTGAGAAGCCCCCTTAGCTCTGATCTGCACAGTGCTCTAGGGACAGTGCAAAAAAACTCCAACACCAACCATTCTTCCTATAGCCCTGTCTACTCAACTGCAATTGATATTTCATTGCAATGGCCACACAGAACTCAGACACTAGACTCACAGTTATGCGGTTTATTAGGGAAGGAAACAGGCTATAATTCAGCTACAGAAATTCTCAGGGCACAGTATTTTGTCAGGACATTCTCTCCTCAGCCAGGCCTGTCTCTGTCCACATTGCAAAGCTCTTTTAGGACTGCTGACAAATGCCCACTGGACACACCACTCTGCCATAAATCTCAGCCTGAAGGCTCTAGCTCTGGGCCAGCAAACCTAGCTCCCCAATTAAGTGTCTGGAGGCACCCTGCTCTACAAGCAAGCCTCCTGCCCAAGGTCACTCAGCTTGACTTGCACCGAGGACTGGGAACCTCTCTGTTCTGTGTTGTGCTCTGGTTCTTGGCCCTGCTGTTGCTGCTCCTTTGCCTCTGCTTTCTGTCCCTGGGTTGAGGTTCAATGTTTAGGGGTCTTGGGGATCCAAAGGACTCCTGACTCTTCTTTTTTGATAGATTTCCCACTCCTGTTTCTGAAATGTCTTGCTTTAACCTCATGATAGAATCCTAAGCTTTCCTAATTACAGTGAACTCTGTTAACATCCACAGCTGAATCATGTCATCCTATCTATGGCTTCTCCCACTGACTCTTACCCAGGCCTATTAGAAAAAGAGTCGTTTGGTGGGAGTTACAAAGACAAGGCTAGAAGAAACGTATTAAATAATTCTCTACACCACAGACAGAATACCATGGAGGCGAAAAACCACTCAGGAAGCATAGGTTGGCCATGTGACTTAGAGACTGTACACCCCTTTGCTATAGTCTCTGTGTACCAGACTCTGTGTAACCAGCTCTCGTCTTGAATACTTTGGGGTGCGGCCTACATTGAATATGTATGGATGTTCTGACAAAGCTTGCTTCTCGTCATCTGGCTTTCAACTCATTATCCTCTGATCTCTAGTTTTTGGGATGTGAGCCTGCTGCCTGACCTGCAGATTTTGGATTCGTCATACCTTGCTGCTATGTAAGTCAGGATGATGCCTGACCCATGGATTTGGAACTTGCCAGCCACCACAATTGCATGAATCATTGCCTTAAAATAAATCTTAATACGTGCATCACTGCTTTTGTTCCTCTAGAGAGCCCATGGATGGCTCTGAGAAGTTGTTTAGGACCCCGAGTGAGTAGAATTAACATCCTCTTTATTCATCTGGAAACAAGAATTTGGTAGGCAATAAATTGCTTCTCCAACGAGAACATAATCACTTTTCATCAGATTAGTCCTCGCCAGGAGCTTTTCTGAAATCCTTTCTGTGATTGATCTAGCTCTGACTGAAGGGGGAAAAAAATTAAAAACAAATTAGACTCAAGGATGATGAATTTGATGAAGGATAGAGATACCAAGAGACTTTTAATCCATTAGAGCAGCTCAGAAAGTGGGGTGTTGATCACAGACAATCTTAAGTAGCTTCTAAAGAAGTCTAAGGCATCAGAAGTTATCGACTCCCACACAATTTTGCTCCCAGGTTGTATAAAAGTGAGTTTCAAGCTCAGTTCCATCACACATGTGGGCATTTATTCATGAGCAAACATACATACAAAAAAATCTAAAACAATCCCATTGTTGAGTTGGACTCATGGCAACCCCATTTGTTACAGAGTGGAACTGTTCTTGGCTATAATCTTTATAGAAGTAGGTCAGTTTCCATGGCACTGCTGGGTGGCTTTACATTACCCATTTTTAGTTAGTAGTGAAGAGCAAACCATCTGTACCATCAAGGGACCCCGCTTCATGAGCAAAAGCAGGTAAGAAAAGAGTGCCTACAGCTTGTTGCGTGTTCTGTCCTTTACATCTGGTCACATCTTTCACCCAAGCATCATTCAAGGCAGAGACAACAACATTTCAAACATAGGGGTCTTTGATTATTATGAACATCAGAAAAGTAGAATGCCTCTGAACCCAGTGGCCAAGCTTAACTCCAGTCAGGGGAAAGGGTTCAGCCCTCCCTGGACTCTGATGTTTTTTCATGCAAATATGGATGTTAGTTTTAAAATAGTTTTAGCCAATCCATGGGTCCTGAGTCCTAATGTGTCAGACTGCAAAGTCATTTGAACTGCAAGGTTGGTGGTTCAAGCTCACCAGCTGCTCCTTGGAAACCCTATACAGGGTTGCTATGGGTCGGAATCAACTCGATGGCACTTAACAATAAGAACAACATGGGTCCTGAACATTAAAAATGTTTTTTAGTCAGAGAAAAAGCATAATAGGAATTCATACTAGGAAGATGATAGTGGTATCACAAGAAAACATTAACTATTTCTTCTCATTGAATAATGACCAAGACAGGCCATACTTTTCCTTTTAGAGTCATCGAATCTTAGAATTAATCATGGCCTTAGAAATGATTAGAGTTCCTGAGTGGTATAAATGATTAACACATTTGACTGCTAACCAAAGGCTAGTAGTTTGAGTCTATCCAGACGTGTCTCAGAAGAAAGTCCTGGAAATCTGCCCTAGAGCATCAGTCATTGAAACTCCCATGAAGCACAATTCCATCCTAGCATGTATGGGATCCATGTGAAGTGCAACCAGCTCAACTGCATCCTGAACACCTTTCATTGTACCAATATAAACTCACTTTTATGATTCATTTTGCTAACTAAAAGATCACTATTTTCATCAATAAAATCCATTGCTGACATACAATATGCTAATCTACAGAGTCTCAGCTGTGAATAGAAGTACAATTAACAGAAGTGCTTATAACTGTTGCTTCTGATTCCTGAGCTTCCTCTAAAATGTGCATGTTAGCTGAAGACCCGTGGCTTGTGAATTCTAGATTAGAACAACTGCCTCTAAAATTAGGTTACTATCTATGCTGAAGTATTAGAAAGTAAATTAGGAACATCATACAAGTAACCACAAATAGAAGACCTAGTGATCCTGCAAATCAATTAGTTTGAAGAGAGAAAGTAATTTACTAAAGCCTTATTTCATACGTGTATACGAGAAGACAAGGGACCTCTGGTAGCATAGTGGTTACGAATTGGGCTGCGAACCTGAGGGTCAGCAGCTCTAAACTACCAGCTGTTCTGCGGGAGAAAGATGAGACTTACTGCTCCCATAAAGATTTATAGCCTCAGAAACCCTGTACAGGGTTGCTATGAGTTGGAACCGACTCCACGGCACATAACAACAACAACATATGAGAAGACATCAAAAAGTTCATAGGAAAATTCCATGATCTTTTAATTACAATTTTCCAGGAACTTTTTTAAGCTCCCTCTTATATGTTCTAACCCTGGCTATATGTTGTTGGATGGTACAAACAGTTAATGCATTAGGCTGCTAACCAAAAGGTTGGCAGTTGGAGAATATCCAGAAGCACTTTGGAAGAAAGGACTGGGGATATGCTTCCAAAAACCCCATGGAGCACAGTTCTATTCTGACATAAATGGGATCACCATGAGTCAGAACTGAGTCAATGGCAACTGGTTGGTTTAGCCCTGGCTAGGGATTTGGTAGTGTAGTGGTTTCGAATCGGGCTGCTAACCTCAAGGTCAGCAGTTTGAGACTACCAGCTGTTCTGCAGGAGAAAGATGAGGCTTTCTGCTCCCATAAAAATTTGCAGCCTCGGAAACCCTGTGCAGGGTCACTATGAGTTGGAACCGACTCCACGGTACTTAACAACAACAACAGAGATTTGGTTACCAACTGAATTCAAGTGTTGGCCATTGCTTAAGCCTTGACCCCCACTATTAACTGGCTTCTGACCCAGGCCACAGATGGAACCACCAAATGCTCCAGGGTCCAGACCTCAGGCAACCCTACCCTCAGTCATGGAAGAGTCTGGCACAAATCTTAAAACAGATTTGTGATCCTAGCTGTCATAGATTAAATTGTGTCCTCCTCAAATATGTGCCAATTCGGCTGGGTCATTCTCCGTGGTTGGCCAGTTATATAATGATGTAATCTGATGATTTCCCATATGTGATCTAATGTGGTAAGTAAGAGAAGTAAGGATGGATGGAGTCCTGGTGTGGTGTTGTGGGTTAATACGCTGGACTGCAAGGTCAGTTTGAACTGCAAGGTTGGTGGTTGGAGCTTACCAGCCACTCCTCAGAAACCCTATATAGGGTCACTATGGGTTGGAACCGACTCAATAGCACTTAACAACAACAATATCTTAATCTCATCATAACCTTATTCTGATGTAAGGGAGTTTCCCAGGGATGTAGCCTGTAACATGATTTATCTTACAAGAAATAAAAGGAAGAAGTGAGCAGAAAAAGAGGGACCTTCTATCCCCAAGAAGTCCTAGGATTAGGCTAGACTTCTGATCTCAAGTTCAGCAGTTCAATCCCACCAGTTGCAACTCGGAAACCAATAGTGTTGCTATGAGTGGGAACCGACTAAATGGCACTTAACAATAAACCATGGAAGACTAGCTGGGAGGGAGTGGAGTGTACCTTGGGTCACTGAACTGCGAAGCTCCTAGATCCAGGGAAAGATGCCAAGACACATGGAGGTCTCCAAGGAACATTGGGTATACAGATGCTGAGATGAGGCAACGGCCTTTCTCCAGAGTCAGCACTTGGAATTTGGACTTCTAGCCTCCTAAACTGTGAGGAAATGAATTTGTTAAATCCATCCACTTGTGGTATTTCTGTTATAGTAGCATTAGAGAACTAAGATAATAATGTTCAGGACATAGGACATGCTTCCAACCCAGCCTCAGAATTTACTTCATATTTTAGTTTGCTTTGATTTTTCTTTTGTCAGTTGATGTCCTGGGAGAAATGTGGATTTTCACCTCCTTATAATACAAACCACTAATTCAGGCCCATGGGGTTTATTTTGTGAGGGGCCTTCACTTCCTATAAACATATTGCCTAGATTTTTGGCACATTTGGGTACTCAGAGTCAGTTTAGCATTTTAAAGAAGCTAAAGAATATGTAAAACATCCTAATAAAAATATAGTTAGAGCCCAGGCGGGAGGAATAATCGTTACATTAATGCACGGGCTCATATTCCCTAAGGTACTCTTTGCTTATGTAAAATCCTTCCTTCTGGTTTCTGGTCTCAGAAATGGCAATGTGTTTACATTTTTTTTTTTTCTGAGAACATTGGAATTTCTCAGTCTGGGTTTTGAAGTTCCCTCACTGTTTTTATTTATGTAGCAAGACGATCTATATTGCACCTAGAAAAGGTTTAAGTTGTGAGATTTAGAATTAGTCCTCTAGGGGTTCTCTTTCACAGTTCTGCAGTGGGCTAGCTGTGGCCTTGGCCTGTTAACCTTGAACCTTTCTGAGCCTCAGTGTCTGTGTTTGTAAAATTCAGAGAATGAAGTCTATCTTGTTGAGGGCAATGGGATGATCAAACCGATCCCAAACTAAATTTGTTGTTGATGAGTCGACTCAGACCCATGTCAACCCTACAGGGCAGAGTAGCAGCGCTCCATAGACTTCCCAGGACTGTAATCTTTACAGGAGCAGATTGCCGTATCGTCCTCCCGTGGACTGGGTGTGAATTTGAACCACAGATCTTTCAATTAGCTGCCAAGAGATTTAAGTGCTACCAGGACTCATGAAACTGATCAGTGTTTGTAAGTTAATTAGCATTTAGTAAGTATTCAATTAAGAACGGGGCCATCAGTGGTTCGGTGATAGAATCCTCATCTTCTTTGAGGGACATCTGGGTTCTTCAGCCAATACATCTACTAAACAGTCACCACCGATCTTTAAATCAAGGCTTATATGTTGCTCTGATGCTAAGCAGGTCTCAGGGGCATTTCCAGAGTAAGACAGACTAGGAAGAAAGCTTGGATGATATACTTCTGATCTTCAGCCAATGAAAAAACCCTGTGGATCACGATGGTCCAATCTGCAACAATGTTGTGTTTTGTTGTACATGGAGTCAACAAAATCGTCACTACTTGGAGACAATGACCAATAGACCAGAAGAGATCCATATTTGTGCCCATTCCAAAGAAAGAGGATCCAACATAAGACAGAAATGATTGAATAATATCATTAATATCACATACAAGTAAAATTTTACTGATGATAATTTAAAAATTGCTGCAGCAGTACATCAACAGGGAACTGCCAGAGATTCAAGCTGGATTCAGAAGAAGATGTGGAATGAGGGATATCATTGCTGATGTCAGATGGATCTTGGCTGAAAGTAGAGAATACCAGAAAGATGTTTACTTGTGTTTCATTGGCTATGCAAAGGCATAAACAGCACCATCAACTATCATAACAAATTATAGATAACACTGTGAAAAATGGGTCTCCCAAATTACTTTACCTCATGTGGAATCTGTACATAGACCAAGTAGCAATTGTTGGAACATAGCAAAGGGATGCTGAATGGCATAAAAGCAGGAAAGGTATGTGTCAAGGTTGTATCCTTTCACCATACTTTTTCAATCTGTATACTGAGCAAATAATCCAAGAGTTGGATTATATGAAGAATAACCTGGCATCATGATTTAAGGAAGACTCATTAACAACCTGCAACATATAGATGACACAACTTCACTTTTTTAAAGTGAAGAGGACTCAAAGCACTAACTGATGAAGATCAAAGACTACAGCTTTCAGTATGACTACACTTCAACATAAAGAAAACAAAAATCCTCACAAATGGGCCAATCAGCAACATCATGTTTAACACAGAAAAGATTGATGTTGCCAAGAATTTCATTTTACTTGGATCCACAATCATGGAAGCAGCAGTTAAGAAATCAAATGCAAATCAAATTTGCAAATACTGCAAAAAGACCTCTTTAAAGTTGTAAAAAACAAAGATGTCACTTTGACGACTGATGTACACTTTTCCCAAATCATAATAATTTTAATCACTTCATGTACATGGGAAAGCTGGACAATGAATAAGGAAGACCAAAAAAATAAATCAATGCATTTGAAGTATGATGTTTGTGAAGACTATTGAGTATAACATGGACTGCCAGAAAAACAAACACATCTGTCTTGGAAAAAGTATAGCCTGAATGTTTCTTGTCACATACTCTGGACATGCTACCAGGATGGATGAGTCCCTGGAGAAGTTCATGTTTGGTAAAGTAGAGGATCACAAAGAAGAGGAACAAGCTCAACAGGATGGACTCAAACAGTGGCTTCAACAATCGGCTCAATCATAGTAATGGTTGTGAGGTTGGAACAGGACTGGGCAGGGCTTCCTTCTGTTTTACATAGAATTGCTATGAGTTAAAACAGACTCAGCAACCCCTAACAACAATAATAAGATGGCAGCTAACAGCAACAACAATTACTAATCTAAGATTAACCTGTCAAAGCAACTATGGGCAGAAAGACTATTAGAAATGACTTTATCTGAGTACTGTTAGCAGCTCTGTGCTAAAGAACAATTTCTTTGTGAGTCTTAGTGGACTGAGAAGCTGGCCTCTGGTCAGGGGGATCATTTGGTCATTTGGACACTTAGCCCTGGTTACTGCTGACATAGGATTCAAGGCTGTGGTTGTTGAGTGGAGGTCATAAGAGTTCAAGCAGCTCTCTTTGGGTGAAGGAATCATTGCTTATATTTCTCTCTGTGCTGTCAAAACATAAATAAGCATCAGAACCAACTGTGGAGCTTATAAAATAAATTTGCTTTCAGGAAGTCTGGATGGAACCTGGGATTCTGCATTTCTATCTAGGTCCCAGGTGATGTCACTGCTGCTGCTCCACAGGCCATACCTTGAATAGAAAAGTTCAGAGCAAAAGTTCTGTACCCCAGACCAATTCTTCAGAGCCTCTAAGGCGAGGTCTCAGTATCGTATAAACAGCTTTAGGGGCTTTTTCACTTCAGTTACTGAGCAAGGATATGCTGATGGCCTGATTCCATCCACATCCCTGCATTCAGGCAGAAGCATCAGAAATGCTGGGATGTGCCAGGGACAGGGAAGCACCTGGCTGCAGTGGTATTCCCACGGCTCCTCACTGTGGCTGCAGTGCCCACTTCATCTGTGGCCCATTTCCTCATGCCCTGGTACCCAGGCCATGTCTGAGCCTACAACAAAGGCCAAAGGAGGAGCAGGAGTTTCAGGATGAGTTCTTGTTTCCATTTCAGAGTCCATAGGGTAGAGGATGGGGGAGGCTGCTCCCACATCAAGACTTCTGAGTTTCCTGATCCCCAGCCAGACCCAGTTTCCTGACTCAGCTCATGCTCTGTTGGGACTGGCCAGCAGCCTGGCTTGGCTCAGTGTGGAGCAGACCAGGCCACGAAAGGCCAAGATCCTAGACCATATGGACTTTACAAGCCAACCAAGTGAACGGTAATAAACTGGGCAGTAGATGTTGAGTAGCAGGCCCAGGGTGAGGGGTGCCTGAGGGGAGTTAACAGAATCCAGTCATAGAGCCCGACAACCAGGGGCGTGATTCTTTTATTTAAGCAGTTATTATGAATTGTGTGAATGAACATTTACAGAGCAGATTATCAGTTACACTTCCAAGAGTTCATACACTTTTTGTTTCATTTCATTGATTGCAATCTCCTCAATGTCATCTCGCATATCCTCCTTGTGTTTCTTGTTTCTATTCCTCTTTCTTTCCAAACTCTTCTGAACTGTGTCCTTGGGTAAATTCTGCCCTTTTGATCTCAAATGGTTGATTATTCTAAGGTGTGCATGCCTCACTAGTGTTATTGTTTCCTTATAGAGCAATCTATTGTTGGGCTGAACTTGAGTTGTTGGAGTGAATTCAGTTCCAGACCTGGAACTATTGTCTTGGGGTTCTAAAATCTCTATCTGATGAGTAAGCCTGGTCTTTGTCATGATTTTGAGTTTTGTTCCACATTTGTCTCCCACTCTCTCCAAGACCTTCTAACGGGATTCCTTTCAAAGCAGTTGGTAGTAAGCTGGGCACTATCTAGTTCTTCTGGTCTTAAGGTCATGGAGACGGATGTTCACATGGGCCATTAGTCCACTGGACTAATTGTTTCCACGTGTCTTCAATTTTCATTACTTTTATTACTCCAGACAGGGAGGGACCAATAGTTGTACCTTGTTGTTGTTGTTAAGTGCCATCGAGTTGGTTCCGACCCATAGTGACCCTGTACAAGGTTTCCAAGGCTGTAAATCTTTATGGGAGCAGAAAGCCTCATCTTTCTCCTGCGGAGCATCTGGTAGTTTTGAACTGCTGACCTTAAGGTTTGCAGCCCAATTTGTTACCACTATGCTACCAGAACTCCTTAGTTGTACCTTACTTGGCCGCTTATACACTTTAAGACCACAGGTACTCCTCACCAAAGTAGGATGTAGAACACTAAATTTGTGGACTGTGTTATGCCAGTTGACCATGGTGTCTCCTGAGGCCATGGCCCTGAGCCCCCAGGCAAGGGCATGATCCTTAAGGCTTGCCTGGAAGGGAAGTGGGGAAGGTGTTGGGACTCTAGTTCCAGTGTCTCTACATACAAGACAGGGACCACAACAGCAACACCAGCATGGAAGTCACAAGAGAGACTCCATTGTCAGAAGTAAGATACAAGGAGCAAGAAAGAAACTGTAGAAAGGAGTGGCAAAATGTCAAAGGGTTGAGGTGTTAGGCTGGTGGTGCTGAGGTGGGCTTCTTCTTGATCCAGGGTGACTGAACCTATGGGAATGATGGTGGTGAGAAAAAACTCGTTTTCACCACACAATCATATTACATTTTGGTTCAGAAACTCTGACTCAGAAGGAACTAGGACTCTTCGTTCTGGGAAACATGATGAGTGAAGTGAGAGAAGAGAGAGGTCCCAGCTAACGCCTCATTGGCTTCTGAGGTTCTGTGAGTATGGGAAGCAAGATCGAGACACACTTAGCTGGGGTAAACCCAAGAAACTCATCTGTCCGGCTCAGAAGGGGATGGTGTTGAGAACATGAAAGGGCAGTGTCTCACACTTTCTTCTCTGAAGCACTGATCTTTAAATGAAAATAATTACCAAAGAACTACAGGCCTTGCCTGGGACCATCACAAATCACTGCCAAAGCCCAACTCCTGATACTGCCTGACATCTAGAGAAAATGGTAGGCCTTGCCAACAGTGACTCACTCCTCCAATGGGTCCACTCTTGTGGTTACTGGATGCCATTCAGTGCCTCTGGTGAGGTGTGTGTTTACCTGTGTATTGATACAAGTGTGCAAGTGTGTAAGCTGGGTGTTTAATAGGGCAGGAGTAGACTCTTCCACCCCTTCCACATCTCTACAGTTATTGAGGTCCCATCATCCATTACCACAGTCTCCCAACCATTGATTGCTTCTATCCTATTCTGTCACCTCAGTTGTCTTTCTCTGCCACATTGCAGCCAGAGAGATTTTACTACAAGTCAGCTCACTCTGTCTCCCAGGTTCAAGTCCTTTGGGGCAGATCAGCTAGAAGTATGTCTTAGCACAACTTACTACTAGCTGATCCCATACCTATAGGAACTACTAACATTCCCTGTAATCCAGCCTGCTTCATATATTTGGGTTTCTGCTCCAATGTGGAATGCCCTGCTAACTGTTCCCTATTGCATGCCTTATGAATACATACACACACACTCATTGCATACTCAAGCATAGTGGTGGTGGTTATGTGCCGTGGAGTTGATTCCAACTCAAAGCTACCCTGCATAGGGTTTCTGAGGCAGTAAATCTTTACAGGAGCAGAAAACCTCATCTTTCCCCTGTGGAGCAGCTGATAGTTTCGAACTGCTGACCTTGAGGTTAGCAGCCCAAATCATAACCAATATATTACCAGACCTCCTTGTAAATGGAGTCCTTGTGTGGCACTGTAAGATAAGCACTGGACTGCTAACCACAAAGTCAGTGATTCAAACCCAACAGTCACTCCTCAGAAATTCCAGATAGGGTCAGTATGAGTAGGAAACAACTTGATGGCACTTAACAACGGACGACATCATCATCAACAAGCTTCCTCTATATAGCCTTTCCTTTCTACCTCTCCCCACCTTCCATTAACCACTTTCCTTTGTGCCCTTTTCAATTTACTCCCCCCACTCACCTCACTTTTTCACCCGGAAAGCTGTGTAAACCTTTTTATTGCACTTATTTTTGTCCATCTCCCCAGGGATCATGAGTTCCATGGGAGCATATTTCTGCAGGAATATAGCGCCAAGTGTGCATACAGTATTTTTTCAATATCTGTTACATGAAAGAAGGATGGCAGGGGTGAAGGGATGAACAAGTGACTGGATCAATACATGTGTTCATGCTATGCTTCCAAAATCCAGATTGATACTTTAACTTCCTGATAACTTTCTGCCAATTCCCCACAGACAACCTGAAATTTAAAGAATACAATTAGGACTCCTTTAGGGTTGGTCAGAAGCACTTGTCTACACTGACAAACACAGCAGTAGTTTACATTTATTGAGCACTTACTACAGACCAAACATGACATAGATTATTTACTCAATATGCACAATTCTGAGAGGCATTGAAACTGATTTTAGACTTGTGTCCTCCAGAACTGTAAAATAATACATTTGCATTGTTTTAAGCTCTTAAGTTTCTGTTTATTTGTTACAGCAGCTACAGGAAACAAAAACATATCAATCATTATTATTTATGCTATTAAGTACCATCGAGTCAGTTCCAACTCATAGCAACCCTGTATAGTGTTTCTGAGGAGCAGCTGGTGGGTTTGAACTGCTGACCTTGTGGTTCGCAGACCAGTTCTGATCCTACAGCACCATACCAGGAATTCTAAACATATGAATAGACCACAGTTTAGTTATTCATCAAAGGATGGCTATATATAGGTTATTTTTTTCCACTCTGGCTATTATGAATAATGTTGCTAGAAACATCCATGTATATGTTTTTGTATGGACATACATTTTCCGGTTTCTTGGGTACACATCTAGGAGTGGGATTTCTGGGTAATGTGATACCTCTACAAAAGACTTCAAAAAGTCTACAGAAAAACCCCACTATCTTTCAATTCCATTTTTTCCATGAGCTTTTTGAAGTCTCCTTATATGTTTCACTTGATGAAGTGTGTTTTGCAAACTCTTTGCACATCCTAAGAGACCGACTGCCATCTCAAAGACGACAAGCTGATGGTTGGTCAGAGAGAACTCTGGGGATGGCAGACAGCCTTTAAGTTCCATAGAACATTCCAAAAATTTAAACTACCATTTCACGCCTTTGCAACACTTCCAGGGTGCCAAAGAAAATAGGACTGCAGTTACTTTTTTGTGTGCATTTGTTAGAAATGGAAGTGGGTCTGCTGTTTCCTGGAGCTGATGCTGGAACAATGTAGATAGGACTAATATGGTAAAAATAAACTGATGAGAATTTCAAAGGACTGGCACAACAGGAACCAGAAGGGGCAATTTTCATCAACTGGATCCAGACACACCAAATATTGCTTGAGTCACTTAAGAGAGCATAGAGCCAGGCACTGAGATGGGCTTTTTAATATCCTTTTAGGGGTTTAGGTTTCGTTAGACTATTGCTCTCTATCAATTTAGTATATGGTGGGGGATTGCATTTTGCTATGATCCTGGTATTTTAAGTACCAGGAGGGTCATCAGTGGTGGACAGGTTTCAGTGGAGCTTCCAGACTAAGACAGACTAGGAAGAAAGGCTTGGAGATCTACTTCAAAAAAAGGAGTCAATGAAAATCATATGGATCACAACAGAATATAGTCTGATACAGTGTTGGAAGAGGTACTCAAAATACACAGGGCTGTAACATGGACTTGAATACGCCAATGATCATGAAGATGGCGTGGGGGAGGGAAACCTTTCTTTCTGTTGTACATGGTGTTCCTGTGGGTTGTAGCCAGCTCAACAACAACTAACATTATCACCAACAATCTTGTCAGCACCCTTTAGGAGAGGCCTTACTCTCCTCCATGTGTTAAACTGAGGAGACTATGGAGGCAGAGAGAGGGTGATGTATGTATACCAAGAGGTGTCATGTGATGGAGCCAGACTTCAAACACAGGTTTGTCTGCTTTTCAATTCAATGGAAAAGCAAGGGGACATTTCTTTGGGTCTATATGTGCACATTCTGCGAGGCTACTAGGAGTTTCTGGATCTAAAACTTCTCTGTTTCACTTTACAATGAAAAGTCATTCTTGGAAGCTCTTCTGAGGCATTCAGGAGCATTGATGGTTCTAGCAATCACCTCACTTATGATTGCGAGACTGGCTTCCCACTGCCCCCTAGTTCACTGGGGTTGGGTGGTCAGGACACTGGGCAAAGAGCTTTGCAGAGTCTAGAAATCCAGCTCAGCATTCACTCAGCCTGCAGCCCCATGGGGCTTGAGTAGCCAAGATACTGCAGTAGCGTTGGTGACTGCTTTCCTTGTTGCTAAGCGACTACATATTTGATATTAAGTTCCTGTTGATGAAGCTAATTACAAAGGTTAATTATCCTCCCAGATGGAAAACACTCCAGGAATGTATTTAGGAGTTGGTCTCTGTGAACTTCTGAGAGAACATGATTTTTTGAAAAAGTCTAATTTTTTTAGACGGCGATAGCATCAGCACTTTATTCTTCCTGCTTTATTGATCCTTTAGAGGAAAAGTTTTCAAACTTTGTTAGTAAAGAAACTCTTTGTTCAAGGAGACGCCAATACATGGAAGAGATGAGGGAAGGGGAGAGGTGGTCTCCAGGGCCCCATCCAGAGAGCCCTGCCCACCTGGGGCTGTATCCTGGGAGTTTTCTACCCATTCCACTCAGCCCATACACTCAAAGACCCTCTTCATTCATCGTCTCCTTGCCTGTTGGCCTGCCTACCAGTAGTGCTTCTTCTTCATCTGCCTCCTTAGTATTAGACTGTGAGATTCTTAAGAGAGAACGCTTTGCTTGTTCTACTACCTCTGTGTCCTGAGGATGTAGCATAGAACCTATTGTAGTGCAAGAGAATTCAACACATACCACTCTACAAATGAATGACCAAACAAAGGACCAACAGAAAGAGCCAGACTGGATTAGGTGGAAGCAGCTAAAATACATTGATTCAAAATTCATATAATCAAGTTCCAACAGTGTTCCAGTTGCTGGGTTACCAGATCCGGGGTATGGGAAAAAGGGAAATAGTGGATTTTCATCTCTCCTCCCGTACTTACGGGCTATGTGACTGGGCCAACAGGCTTCACCCAGAAGTCTCAGGTTCCTCATCTTTAAATGGCAATGAGAAAAAGCCCACCTCGCTGCTCAGGGTTGCTCTAAGGACAGGTGTTGATATACATAAAGTACACAGCACAATGCCTGGCCCAGAGCAGCCACTCTGTAAAGGGTAGCTGTTTCCTTGTTGTTGCGCAATTGCTTTGCAACAGCATACCTCAGTGCGTGGGAGCTTTCAAAGAAAGGTAGGGCATGAGGCAGTGGGCCTGCTTCTCTAGACTGTCTTCAGCAGTATCTTTGCCATTTCACAAGAGAGGACCTATGTGGAGTTTCCTTTAAAGATGTTGGTCTTCTCACTTCGGGGCTCTGAGTGTTGTTGGGGTGTTGGGGTGTTGAGATGAAGGCCTGGCTCAGGTCTCCTGTGTGAACCACTGAGCAATTGGCACATTTCAGAGCTCAGGGACTCCCCCTGATCCGTACAGGTTCAGAGCCTGACATCTGGGCCCTGAGGACTTGTCCTTCACAAGTGACGTTCCAGTCTGTAACACGCTTACTCCTTCCTTCACTCAGCACTCATTTATTGATCCCCTTTTATCAGCCACGATGAGAGGGTGCAGAGAAGGAAGACATGAGTCTTACCTACTTCAGGAAACTCATGGTCTATTTCAGGGTTCAGCCAACCTTTTCTATAAAAGGCAGGTAGTAAAATAAAATAACTTTGCGAGCCATGCAGTCTCTGCTGCTATTCAGTTCTGGTGTTGTTTCAAAAACAGCTGTAGACAATGTGGAAATGAATGGAATGACTGTGTTCCAATTAAGCTTTATAAAATTCAGATTTGGCAAAAGTTTGCCCACCCCTGGTTTTACTGGAAAGGCAGTGATAAGCAGATGATTGCAGTGCAGTAAGAGATGCTGCAACGTGTGGTAGAAAAGGGGGAAAATGCTTTGGGAAGAAAATGGAGAAGTCAGCTAGTGTCGAGAGGGCAGCCACTTTCTACAGCTCCGTGTCCTAGTTGTAATATGGGATATTAACATTATGGAGCTCACAGGTGAGGACCTATACATGTAACATACTGCCTGGGTCATGGCAATATCCATAAATCAAAAAGCCCAAACCCAGTGCCATTGAGTAGATTCCAATTCATATCAACACTACTGGGCAAAATGGTGGTGGTGGTGGTGGTGTGTCCCACTGAGTCAGTTCGTACTCATAGTGACTCAAGATTTCCAAGGCTGTAAATCTTTACAAGAGGAGAAAGCCTCATCATTATCCCACAGAGCAGCTGATAGATTCGAACTGCTGGCCTTGAGATTAGCAGCCCAAATTGTAACCCACCACCCTACCAGGGTTCATTATAAGGCAGAGTGGAACTGCTCAAAAGGGTTTCTGAGACTGTAAATCTTTATGGGGGCAGACAGCCATAACTTTCTCCTATGGTGGGGATGGTGGGTTTGAGCTGCTTACCTTGTGATTAACAAATCGATGCTTAACCCACTGTGATGTTGTTGTTGTTAAGTACCGTGGAGTCGGTTCTGACTCATAGTGACCCTGCATAGGGTTTCCAAGGCTGTAAATCTTTACGGGAGCAGATTGCCTCATCTTTCTCCCATGGAACTGCTGGTAGTTTCAAACTGCTGACCTTGAGGTTGGCAGCCCGACTCATAACCACTACGCTACCAGAGCTCCCAGCTCAAGAATGCTAGCAATAATAATAGCTAATCCTGGTGTGATGCTGTAGGGTAAGCATTGGACTGTTAATCACAAGGTCAGTTGCTCAAACCTACCAACCGTTCTTCAAAAAACCCTATGCAGAGTTGTTATGAGTTGGATCCAACTCAACAGCACGTAACAACAAACCATAGCAACTATGTTGAGGGCTTTTTATAATCCAGGTCTTCCTCATGCATTTTACATATGTCGCCTTATTTAAATCTCTTAACTATCCTATGAGATATCTAATTGTTTTCCTGCCATTTTACCTATGAGAAAACAAAGTCACAAAAAGATTAAATGATTTGCTTAGTAAGGGCAGATCCAGTATTCCAAGATAGGCAGTGACTCCAGATTCAGAACTCTTTAACCACAGAACTCTTTAGCACTGGACTGCTAACTGCAAGGTCAGTGGTTCAAGCCAACCTTGGAAACCCTATACAGGGCTGCTATGGTTGGAACCATGTTGACAGAATTTAACCAAAGCAGCAACCACAATTTCCATCATTATTATATGACTGTATTTGGTCCCCAGTCAAGTCAGGAAAGAAAATTGCTGGTCAGCAGGCCTGTTTCTGTAGGCAATGGGTTATAATTTTCATTGCTTACCTGAGCCTAAGTCAGCAGGGCCTGGCTGGGGCTGAGTGATACCTCCACTCTATTGCCATGACTCCTAAGGGGTCAACCAACTACATCTGCCGCAAGGGCTCAAGGGCACAAGTATGTGTGGGCATCTTCCAGCCTTGTGCACATCGCTGTAAAGGGTGGATCACACACATTCACACACACACTCACCCTGTTGTCTTGACTGGGGTCAGAATTCACATACAAGATACATTCTGAATGCCAGTCAAGGTCCATTTTTACTTAGGTTTGTCTTTCAGTTCTGTTTCATCATTGAGGAGGCAAGTCAACAAGGTCGTGTGACTTACCCACAGTCACATAGCATGGGAAAGCCAGAGCTGGGACTCAGCGTTTTTTCCTTTTAAGTCCAATGTGGCTCTCATCATCCCAAGCTTCCTTTTTCCCCTATCCTTTCTCCCCCAGTTTCAATCATCAACTATTGCCTAAACAATAACGATGGACAAATACATGGTAAGAATATCCCCGCTCACTACTTTTGATCCATCTTTTACAGATACATTTTCATGCTGTGCCCACAATGGCAGCAAATGGACCAACTACATCAAGAAGGCTAAGAATGTGTATATCTGCTTTTTCCTGACTGATGGCCTCCCAGGAATAGGACAGTCTGATTGGCGATCCATGCTTTTAGCAGCTAATTGCATTTCTTAACAGTACTGCTTCAGACCAAGTTACACAAAGTACAATTCCTGGAAGCCTGACACAGCTTGTCAAAGCAGTAGGGCAGACAGAGCTCATCTTACTGGAAATCTTCCTTGGTTTCTGGAGGGGGCTCAGTACAACAACAATCACAAGCCACAGGCCCCTTTATGGTCCTCAGGGTTTCCAATTAGAGTCTGCCTTGAAGTCTGGATATGAGTCAGTCTAGGTAAGACTGTTAAAGATAGCTTTTCTTTGTCTGGGTCCTGTCTGGGTCCTGTGGAGAATGCCTTGGCTCCAGGTCAAGGTTCAGAGCACCAGACTCCAGGGCAGACTCCCCTATCTGTGCCTTGCTCATAATATTGATGATGATAATAGGAGTAACAACCAAAGCTACCATTTATTGAGTCCCTGGGGCTCGGCTCCCTCTTACGTACCACTTCTCAGCTTCACCTGAGGTTTGTTTCAGTTACTTTTGCAATGACCAGTTCTGCACTGGCTTTGCGTGATTTCACAGTGCCTCTTTTTAGACACATTCATGCTCTGCTTGCCTCCTAACCTGGGGCTTTCCTGCTGATGCCCCTGTATAATCCCACTCTATACCTATCTTCAACCTGTATGCTGAGCAAATAATATGAGAAGCTGGGTTCTA
>NW_006408737.1:4616241-4619062 GCF_000296735.1 Chrysochloris asiatica
CACCTGACAACAACAACATACCTATATAAGTGGACCCTAAATATTATGTTCTCAGGGAGGTCTTACTTGACCATCTTAAAAAATTAAATCCACCCCCTGACCCCCCAGTTACCATATCCCCTTTCCCTGCTTTATATAGGTTCATAGCACTTCCCTCCCTCTGAAATGCTATATATGAGCATTTTACTTAAAAGTGAGCTTCTTGGCCATTAAACAATGTCAGCTTCAGAAAAAAACCTCTTAAGGATTTCTATTTGTCTTATTCTCTGCTCTATCCTCTGCACCTATAATGATGTCGGGCACATGGCAAATGCCTAATAAATACTTGCTAAGTGAATTAATAAATCTTGTGGACTGCAAGGTCAGTTTGAACAACAAGGTCAGTGGTTCAAATCCACCAGCTGCTCATTGGAAACCCTATGCAGTGTCATTATGAGTTGGAACCAAATTAATGACACTTAACAGGAACAATAACAGACAAAAAAGGAGCTGTAGTTGTGCTTTGAGATAAGCATTGGGCTTCTAACTGCAGGTTTGATGGTTCAAACCCACCAGCTGCTCTTTGGGAGAAAGCTGAGGCTGTCTGCTCCCTTTAAGAATTACATATCTTAGAGCCCTTATATAGGGTCACTATGAATTAGAATTGACTCGATGGCAATGTGGTTTTTTGTGGTTGTTGTTGTTGTTTTGTGCTAAGTAAAAGCAACAAAGTGTCAGAGTAGTTGGACACAAAGTTAGTGGATGTCAAGAAATATTTCAAACCCAGAAATTTCTGTTTTAAATATTTCTCTTTTCTCTGCTCTAACATGATATTTGCATGTGCCAAGTAGTCATGAGGAGTATATTCACTGTCTGACACCAGCCACCAATGAGCTGACTCTGTTCCAGTGGCCTCACTCTGTTTGCAATATTTCTGTTCTATCCACAGAGCCATATGCATCGTCAGCTATATCTGTGCTCTTTGAAATTGCTTTACCTCTCTGTGGAGCAAACGCCTTCAGCTTCCTCTCTGCAAATATTGCCTTTAAGATTTTAAAGCCATGTGTAAATTCCATCATGATCCATGGGACTTGGGTTGGGTGTTCCATGTTCCTGTTGACAGTCACACACACAAATATCTCCTGGAATTGGACTCAGGAAATTAGTCTGAGGTACTGGACCCAGAACAGGTGCAAGTACCTGTTTTAATGGGCTGAGCGAATTAAAACAAGGTTGTCCATCCAAGAAGAGATCACAACCAGAGTGAGGCCAGCAGTCCGAGGGAGTTCCTGTCTGGCAGAGTAACCTGCATCTGTGTTCTAGGACGACGTGGTGACAGAGACTCTCTCAGCCTTCTGGGCAGGTCAAAAGTGAGATAGGAATAGTCATGAGTGTGATCATGTATCATTAGCAGGAGACCCGGATTCATGTTGGACTTCCATTGGCAGCTATTCCCTAAATTATGGTTGACAATTGTTCATGACCACCTCTGATTGATTACACATTCTGCACAAATGGAAACTGAGGACACAACGCTTGTCATGTGCTGCTCTTCTTCTGTCGTGACCCAGCATTCCTAGCAGTAGGAAGTAAGTTGTTTTCTTCAAATGTATTTCTAGGATACAGAAAACATGTGGCTTTAGCAGATGCTCTATAAATATTAGTTGAGTAAATGAGTGAATACACGAACTAACAAATGAATCTTAATGCAGCATGATGATAATGAATGCAAGTAGGTGATGCCCAGAAGTGCACATGGCAGGTAGCAGAGCATAGTGTTACTAACACTCTAAGACAGGACCTCAGAACTAAAAATTACTGGAGTGGGAGTTTGTCCTGGGGCCAAAAGGGGCTCAAGAGGGTTGCAGATTAAGGAATGGATGGAAGTAACTGAGAGTCATGGTCCCAAGAAGATGCTATGGTTTGCCTGGGCACCACCTCCCAAGGGTATCAAAGAAAGCTCCATTTGGAGTCCCAGTGATTCGGCCTGAGGTGAGGGTACCTGGAGTAGGTTGGGTCATCATAGGATCTGGCAGCTAGGAACTGCTGCCAGTGGAGGCAGGGCAGTTATGAAAAAACATATGGTCCATTCAAAAGACAACTAGTTAGTGAAGAAATTGCTCTGGAAGTAGAATATTTCTGATGTGAATGTGGAATCCACCGGCTTTAACTATAGATCATGTTTTTAAGCACATTTCCCTGTGATGACAATTTCACTTTCTGCAGATTGTGCCTGATTCAAGAGCCATAATTCTTGCCAATGGGATAGGAGTAGTGTCATTTGGGTTCCCAAATTGGGTTTGTGTACTTCAGCTAAATGGCCACACCATAGTGTGCTCCAATTTGAAGACGCACCATCAGCATAGTGATGATGACAGGCATGAATCTGGTAGGGCCTGTCCCATGCACAGCTGACTGCAGCATCAGGCAAGCCCCATCTGCACCTACTGCTGATGTTTCATGTGTGGCCTTCTGCTTTGGGGATGGCAGACAGCTACCCTAGGCAGCTGGGGTGCTCAGGGGGCATACAGAAAAAGTCCAGCACCTGACAGTTTCATTGACAGTACCAAGGACAGCTGTCTCCAACATTCCCCAAACCACAGCTAACATAAAGCAGCAAAAGTAGGAGGCACGGGGGATGCCCCCTGGGGTACCTGTAAGACGCAGGGCAATGGCAGCAGGATTTGAGAGTCTTGACCAATCAGGCTTTGTGAGTCACCAGAGGAGACAAGCCTCAGTGATGGGGCTTCATAAGGGGAGAGTGGAGTAGCATGGGATTACATCTCAATGTAAAGAACATGAAGATCCTCACCACTGGACCAATAAACAACATTGTTTTCAA
>NW_006408737.1:4619672-4644671 GCF_000296735.1 Chrysochloris asiatica
ATTCAGTGGCACCTAACAACAACAATAATAAGAATCAGTTATAGGCAGAAGACGGACTTAAAAGCTTTCTATGGTAATATATCTTGCTATTCCTTTCTCTCCCACTCAAGTGTCTATCTTATAATGGTATGCCAGGGAAACCAAAATTCAAAAGACAGCCAAGCATCCTAACATTGTTTCTCCCTTTTACCCATTCCAACCATGACTCAATACTTGTATCCCATATCCCTGTTGTTCCAAGGTTGTGCATACATCACTATTTACCTCTGTCCCACTTAGCCCATGCAAACCTGCCTAATTGTTCTCTCCTTCGCATTGTTCATCCATTCCTCTACCCCTTCTTGTGTATTGCTCCCCTTCCCAGTGTTCCAACTATCCTGTGCCTATTCCCTACACTGTGCTCCACCTTTCCCTCCCTGCCCTCACCCACCGCCCACATCCCAGTAACCAGCAAAGAATCTGCCCCGCCCAATATGGGTTCTTTTTCTTAGTCTTTTGCAATAGTGGTCCTATGCAGTATTTCTCCTTTTGTTACTAATTTCACTCAACATAATGTCCTCAAGGTTCATCCATGTGATGCAGTGGCTTGCAGCTTCCTTGTTTTTCTTCAAGGTAGCATAATATTCCATTGTGTGTATATACCACAGTTTGTTTATCCATTCTTCAGTTTGATGGACACTTAGGCTGTCTCCATCTTATTGCTATTGTAAATAGTGCTGCTATGAACATTGGTGTGCTTATATCTACTTGTGTTATGGCTTGTATTTCTTGTGGGTAAATACCAAGTATAAGCATTGCTGGATCATAAGGTATTTCTATTTTCAACCTTCTGAGGAAGCGCCATATTGCTTTCCAGAGAGGTTGGACCATTTTGCAATCCCACTAGCAATGCAGGAGCGTCCTGGTCTTTCCACATCTTCACCAGCATTTATTGCCCTCTACTTTTTTGATCTTTGCTGTTATTGCTGGTGTGAGATGATATCTCATTGTCATTTTGATTTGCATCTCTCTAATGACTAATTGATCATGAACATTTCTTCATATGTTTGTTGGCTGCCCGGATCTCTTACTTGATGAAGTCTGTTCATGTCCTGTGCCCATTTTTTTAAATTGGTTATTTGTCTTTTTCTTATAGAGGTGTTGTTTCCTATATATTTTAGGAATGAGTCCTTTGTCTTATGTGTCATTGCAAAATATTTTCCCATTCTGTGGGCTCCCTTTTTACTATCTTGGTGAGGTCTTTTGATACACCTAAGTTTTTAATTTTTAGTATGTCCCAATCATCTATTTTGTCCACTTTTGTTTATGTAATTTTCAAAATTTTTGGTAGTCTGTGTATTCTAATTCTGTGAATTAGAGCCCTCACATTTGCCCTATTTTTTTGTTGATGGCCTTCATAATTTTGGGATTCACATTTAGGTCTTTAATCTATGCTAAATTGGTTTTTGTATAAGGTGTGAGGTAAAGGTCTTGTTTCAATCTTTTGCGTATCGCTTTCCAGCTCTGCCAGCACCATCTGTTAAAGAGACTATCCCCTCCCCATGTAACATACCTAGGCACTTTGTCGAAAATCAGTTGGCTGTATATGGATGGGTTAATTTCTGGATTCTCAATTCTATTCAATGTATCTTTCTCCCTTTCCACACCCCTGTTTTGACATTTCTCCTATTAATAAACAGTTCAGGGCCAGGTGTGGCTGTTTTAAATGCTGAGGATATCTGTGCACATGTGTGGCAGAAGAACCCACCAGTGGGGTGGGTGGAGAGTGTCCAGTAGCTCAGGCACCCCCTCTAGTCACCAAAATGGAGGTGTGCAGACAGTGAGGGGCCAATGAACAGACAAAAAAAAAAAAATCAGAACAAAGCAAATCCAACAGGTATATTGTACACCTTTGCTCCGAGGTTCTCCTGGCGTTATTCTGTGGGGGGTCTGTTTGCTCCCCAGCTTGGTCTTGCCATTTGGTCTCACCTAAGTTGTCGGCTTTGGGCCCCTGAGTCCAGCAGATTCTAAAGTACAAGATTCCTTACTTCGTCTACAAGTTCCACTAGCTATAAGCTTTCAAACTTTTAAAATATTCCTACCTATGTGGTTCAGAGTTTTGGAGCTCTCCCCTGAACCCACTTCATCTGGTATTCTGTGGTATTGCTGATGAAGATCTTCACTGCACATTTACCCTATCCGCCATCAAGCCCTGCCTCAGAACACAGGGTTTTTAATGGCTGGTTATTTGGAAATAGATCCCTTTTTTAAATCAAAGCAACTCTGGGTGGATTCAAACTTCCAGCTTTTTGGTTAATAGCCTAGCTTAACTATGCTTTAAGCTAGACCAGTGCTTTAAAGTAGACCACAGTAGATTGATTTCAATATATAAAAATCAATCTACTGTGGTCTAGTTAGATCATCGGTTTCATACCCAGCTTAAGTCCCCTCCTCACCCCTAGCTCAGACTTTACCTGCAATAGAGGGTAGTGTGGGATTTCCTTTCACTCTAACTCTACCTGCTCTCTTCCCTTCTTTTCCAGTGATTCGGAGCCTGGAGAAGGGGCAAATGGCTCTTCTCAGACTGGTGCTACTGAACACCTTCCTGGGACATCAGTGCTTTCTATGCTGCAGACAAGTGGGTATCAGCCTGTGTCTGAATCCTCTTGAACGTGCTACAGGGTCATCCAAACTTCAGCCTCTCCAGTGTGACTGATTTTGATGTCTGCATCTCCTGTCTGCCGTGGTTCACCCACAGTCTCTAGGGCAACATGCTGGGAAGATAGCTTAGGCCATGCTATCCTATAAATATATATTATTTATATCAGGAATGTATATATATATATATATCCATCATGGAGTCCTGATGTGGCACTGCAGGATAATGCACTGGACCACAAGGTCTTTAGTTCAAACCCACCAACTTCTCCTTGGAAACCCTAGACAGGGTCCCTATGAGTCAGAACCGACTCTACAGCACTTAGTAACAACAATATATATGTATATAAAGAATCCTGATGTGGTGTTGTAGGATAAACACTGGACGCTGACCACAAGGTCAATGGATCAAATCTACCAACTGCTCCTTGAAAGCCTTATACAGTGTCACTATGAGTTGAACCCTACCTACTTGGTGACATGTAACAACAACTACAACTGACCTGATCCAAGTCATGATATTTTCAATCATATGCATGAAAAAGCTGGACAAAGATAAGGAAGACTGAAGAATTGTGGTGTTGGCAAATAATATTAAATATTCCATGGATTGCTGGAAGAACAAATAAATCTGTTGAAAGAATTACAGCTAGAAGATTCCTTAAAAGTGCAACTTCATCTCACATACTGTGGACATATCTTGAGGGACCAGTCCCTGGAGAAGGACATTATGCTTGATAAAGAATCAGCAAAACACAGGACAATCGGCAATGAGATGGATTGATACAATGACTTCAACAATGAGCTCAAACAGAAAAGCTTGTGAGGATGGCACAGAATCAGGCAGTGGTTTGTTCTGTTGTATATAGGATAGCTTTGAATCAGAACTAACTCAGTAGTACCTAACAACAACAACGTACCTGTGGTTATAATGCCATTTGGGAATGGCTTTTCTTTGTCATGTTAATGAGGAAGTATTAGTGTGTTGATGTTGTTGTTAACTGCCATACAGTCAGGTTCTGACCCATTGTGACCCAGTATAGGGCTTCCAATTTGTGTCTGGTGAGCTTGAACCACCCACATCACAGTTCAAACCAACTTTGCAATCCAGCTCATTAACCTACAGTGCCACACCAGGACTCCAGCATTAGTGTAGGGAGTATCTTAAGTCAATCTCTTTGATATAAAAGAGCAGACTAAGCAAGTAAGCAAGCTAGCACAGATGGATGCCGCAGGATCACCAAGGAACCTAGGAATAGAAGCTGAAAAGAGCCAGGACTTTCCCTAAGAGTGGACAGGGACAACATTTACCTAGAGTTGGTGTCCTGAATTGGGACTTCTAGCTTCCTAAACCATGAGAAAATACATTTCTGTTCATTAAAGTCACCTACTTATGGTATTTCTGCTATAGTACACCTAAATGACCAAGACAAGGCTCATCTTCCAGCAACACAGCGGACTACAGATCTGATTTCCAGATAACGATACTTACACAACTTTCTGCTGAAAGTTCTATTTCAAAGCCATTTTGAAGGTGATGAAAGCCACTTAGAGTGGCTTAAACACTGTCCAGTTTCCCCTTCTTATTTTTTTCTTTTTCTTTTCCTCTTTTGTTTTCTTCTCCTCCCCACTACTCACATTACCCCAGCGACCCCTCTGGTAAACTTGGTTAACAACCTGGGATGTGTCTTTCCACAGCTTTCGTCATCTATAGTGTTTACTTGACCAGAAAGCGATTGCACAATAAACACCTTTTTTATCCTGCCCTTCTTGCTCATATTACATCTGAGAAGCTCTCCAAATTGACCCATATAGATATAATTCCTTGTTTCAAATGTTCTGTTTTTGCTATGAGTTAATGTTTTAGTATAATAGGTAACTTTGATAGATTTCCTTATTCTGAGCCAACCTTGCATTCCTCAAATAATGCCTTGTTTTTCTTAGTGAATTTTTTGAAGCATTGATTTCTGTTCAATGATATTCTAATGACAATATCTGTGTTTATATTCACCCATGAGATTGATTTCTATTGTCATGTTTTTATATTCTTTACTAACTTAATAGTACTATATAATTTTCATAATAACTTGGCAATTCCTCTTTTTATGTGGTTTGTAATATTTTTAACATTAGAGATGATCTGTTTTTCAAAGGTCAGATAGAATTAAAGAGTTAAACCACCTGGTACTAGTTCTATTCAAATTAAAGTTCTCCAAAAATCCTTCCATTTCCCCCCATAGTCATTTCAAAGATTTTTATTTCTTTTTGGGTCAACTTGAGTAAATTAATATTTTTCCAGAAAGTTGTGCATTTTATCTAGGCTTTCAGAATTATCACCTGCTAATAGCATGAGCTATTCTCTCGTTAATTCTTTTGGTCTATGTTCTTGGTATTTACCTATAGTACTATCTCTCTGAAACTGCAAGAGAAGTTAGCTGTGCTCAGAGCTGTCAAAGAAAGCAACTGCACAGACCCGGGGTTTATACAAGGAATTTATTTAAAAAAAGAAATGAAGGGCTCAAGCTTTGGTCTTTCATAGAAAGAGGAACTGAGACCTCCGTTCTCCTTCTGGAGGTTCAGGAGATAACTGGGAAGAGCAGGTGCTACAGATAAGCTTAAGCTCATGTTTTCTTCCTTCCTCAACCCAAAGGAGGGTTGGGGGACAGATCTTAAAGAGAAACTACACAGGAATGACATTGTTGGGAAAGAAAGGGTCAGTAAGGATACAGCTCCAACAAAGTTTTCTAAAACTCGTTTTCATTGCTGCCTTTGCTCGGATGCAGGACAGCATGAGAGATAAAGAATTATAATAGTGTCAGCTCAAACACGTTTACTTCTTTCTCAAATGGCAATTCTCAGTATGTCATACAGGCACTGGTTAACTCAGCAGGGTAACAGATGGGACCTATAAGCTCAAAGTCATGGTTCAAATATTATGAAGATCCATTATCTTCACATGAGGAAGTCACAGATACTATTGGTGGGCTTTGATGGCACCCCCATTTTTTTTTTTTTTTTTAAACTTTAGCTTATGAGCAACTGACGCAGAACTTGTATTTTATCCCCACCCCCTCTACCCCCAGGGTCCACTTCTATTAAATGTTTAGAAACAATATCTTAAAGAGATGAAGTTTGTTTATTTTTGGACTTTGAGCCCCTTAGAGCAAACTAGTCCCAGTCAGCCTTTCAGCATGGGATGTTTCAAATGACAAAGATGCCTGCTGCTCTTTTGCAAGGCAAGAAACATCATCTCTCTTTCCTGAGCTCTGTTTGCAGTTAACCCAAGCAGAGCGCTTTGTGCCTTGGAGTATTACAGGGCAATAACGGAAACTTGCAAGGTTATGGTAGCCTTCCCTGCTCTGTCTCTCCCCACTCCTCTTCAGGAAATTCAGCTCTGGACTTATGATGGAGCTAGTCCAGGAGACCCTGTTGTTGTTTTAAGTGCTGTCGAGTCAGTTCCAACTCATAGTGACTCTGTGTAGGGTTTGAACTACCAACCTGTGGTTCAGAGTCCAGTGTTGATCCTACAGCACCACACCAGGAGTCCCTGAGTGGCAAACCCAGATTGGTCCCTTGTCCTGCTGACCAAGGTTTTATTACCAATCAGTCTGTGTGCTTGGATTTCTCTTCCCTTAGGATCATTTTCTCCCAGGAATCTCTTCAGTATTTCATGCAGTACACTTCTGTCCCACCAGCCAAGTAGATAGAGCATGAATAAGAATAATTATAACTAAGGATTGTGTGGCATTGTAGGATCAGCACTGGACTGTGAACCATAAGGTTGACAATTCAAACCCACTAGCCATCCCCTGGAGACCATATCTAGGGTCGCTATGAATCGGAACCAACTCGATGGTACTAAACAACAACAACAATGATTGTTGATTAAGGAGCCCTGGTAGCATAGTGGGTTACACGTTGGACTGCTAACTGCAAGTTCAGCAGTTTGAATCCACCAGTCGCTCAATGGGAGAAAGATGAGGCTTTCTGTTTCTGTAAAGATTTACAGCCTGGGAAACCTTATACAGGAGCACTATGAATTGGAACAAACTGAATGGCACAAAGCAACAGCAATATTTGTTGAGTACTTACTATATGCCCGGGACTATATTAAGCACTGGTATCATTTAATTTAATGGATTCAACTTTCTAAATAACTGTATTAATCAAGATTCTTTTGATAGCAAATTACAGAAACTTCAAGTGAAATCAGCTCACACATAAAAGGCAATTTATTGACAAGTAACTACAAAGTCTAGTTGAAGCAAATCCCAAATTAAACACAAAAATCATAACATGGCTACCTCTGGGTGGATCATTGATAATTTCTATTTTTATTCATTTGTTTCATAATATACATTTGTCCACATCAAACATTTACTGCTTTTATAATTAAAAAAAAAAACACTATTTAAAAGGGGCTCCAATCATATTCACCACATTATTTCTCATAAGCAAATGGGACTCTTGTTCCCTAGACTATGATTTCCTCCAGGGCAGGGACTATGCATTATATGCTTCTACAGACCTTCCTTTGCCTTTGCAAACTGTGCTCAAGGATATACGTGAAATGAATCAAATTCACGTGTTTCATAAGGTAAGCTTTTTGCAGTTGCAGTTCTTCCAGAAGGCAGATGATAATAAGAAAGTAGTTTACACTCGATCCAATACATGATTTCTCAGGCCAAGCCATTAAATCTCAAATGGCTATAATAATCCCAGGTGATTGAGATGCTCAAATGAGTTAGGGCCCCTTGTAAGCTGTAAACTCTGTACATCTGGCAGTTTGTAATGACTTGGGTTTAAAAAGCCTTCTTCCTAAGTCTGTGTCCAAGGTGAGTCATGCCTATTTCTAAATGTCCTTGGAATTATCAGTATCTGTTGATGTAAGGAAATAGTAGAGGAGAGAAACTGGGAACATCAATTTAGGGCAAATTGTTAACACCTGCTACATGCATACTCCAGACTGACATGTCCTAGTTAGTCTCAGACATCTCATTTTGGGTATCTCAAAGGCCCTCACACTCAACTAGTTTAAGATTGAGTGCAAGATCCTGCCTTCCAAACTGGCCTCTCCATTCCAGGGAATGATGCCTCCTTTCATCCTTAAATCTCCTCTCCTCCTCTTGCACTAAATGAAAACCACCCATCATCTGTCTACTTGATGTCCTAAATGCCTCTGCAATTTATTCTTTCCATCTTCATTGCCATACCCAACTCCAGTCTACCGTCATTCTTCACCTAGACTCAGCTACCCCCCACAGATGGCTTCACTTTCCTCCAGTCTGCTCTACTTAACAGCTGAGCACAGCTGATCAAGTCACCTGACAGCTTGAAACCTGAATGGCTTCCATGATCCTGAGGATAAAGACCCCATCTTTAGCATGGCTCTAAGAAGCCTGGATAGTGCCTTGGTGTAAGTATTCAATTCCTAACCAAAGGGTAGCACCAGATGTTCCTCGGGTGAAAGATGTGGTGGTCTACTCTGTTCTGTAGGATCACCTAAGTTGGAATCAACTAGACAGCAGTGGTTTGGTTGGTTTTATAAATGCCCTGCATGGCTGAGTGCCCACCTCCCTTCCACCCCAACCTCTCAGCTAATAACCCCTCACTCAGTCAACTCCATTCACATGAGCTTCCTTTCAGAATCCTTTTCGGATTCATCAGCAATTCAAACTGGATTTTGTTGTTGTTTCTTTTGATACTCTAAAATTCTGAGCTCAAACCTTTAGGGCTTATCCTACGTAATAGGCTTTTGCCCTTGTTTTAAGACCCCTCTGGAGTCCCTGGTGGAACAGTTAAGTGGTCTACGACTTAGAGGTGCCTTGGAAGAAAGGCCTGGTAATCTTCCTTTGAAAGGTCACAGCCCTTGAAACTCTAGGGAGGAATCCTCACACATATGTGGTCATCATGAGTTGGAACTGACTCAATGGAAACTGGCAACAAATGGTACGCTGAAATAAATACCATTTGGTCTCATGTGACATTCCCTTTGGAAACTATCACTTTTCTCAGGTAGTCCCATTTGATAATCTCTTTGTGAAGATAATCCCCATGTGGTTCCATTTGACTGACTCCTTAGGAACAAACACCTTTCTCCCCACCTAGGTGAGAACTTTAATATTTAATAGTCAATTCTAAACCAGTACAGATAGCTGCTTAGTTTCACTCTGAAGTCCCATGGAAGGCATCTGCCCAGAAATCCTTGCTTGCCGTATATCCTGCCATCTTCTTTGTGGCTCTGTGGGGCTTTCTGGGTACCTTTCTGACGTATGTGAGTGGAATAAACCTAGTTACGTTTCGTGGCCCTCTGACTCTTCTTTTCCATGTAGCATCTGACTTACCATCCCGTTTGTTAGACTGCTCCCTTATCTGCCTCTGGGTTTTTCCATGTTCTATCTCCACCCTCTAGTTAATTCTCAACATTCAAATCAACTTAAATGTCACTTCCTCAGAAATCGTTCCTAGGATGTGTCTATCTGCCTTTTATACTTTGTGAGAATTCTGGGTGTGTCTTCTAATCCCAGTTGTAATTTTATATTATTAGTTGCATCATTTGGTTATTATCTGTCTCTTCCACTGGGCTGTAGACTTCATAAGGGTAGTGACTGCCTCTCTTGTTATTTTTCATTGTATCCTCAGCCCATAGTAGATGCTTGAATCATATTGCTGAAGGAATGAATGCATGCAGACCAGGCACTGTGCTAGGGCTAGGAATACAGAAACAAATCAAGTATGCCCTCACCCGCAAGCAAGTTCACACAGTCTAGTAAAAAGCACAGTACAGGTAAATAAATGATTGCAGGGGATTCGTAGACATCCTCTGAAGAATTGTTTGATGAGGATAAACTAAAAAGAAAAAAGAACAGGTCCAATCAAACCAACATAAAAAAAACATACACCAAAGCACATAAAACCAAACTAGCTCATCTAAACATACATTCCCAAAACATAGCTATACATACATGTACACAAGTTCATATATCCAAGACATACAAACCCATTCCACAACATATTCCAAAACATTACTTAGAAGCATAAATCACCCCTCTTCCCCCTCTCCATATACACATATGCACATGCTCACACTCACATGCACACATGTACGCATAACACCCAGCACTCACAAACATACCTGTGCACCCTCATGCACATGCTCACACCCGTAAAGACACAAGGCAACACTCATATTGGTCTCGCTCTCTCTCTTTTTTAAATTTTTTAACAGTGTTCTTTAAATGAATGATTAAAGCAATCCTTTACAGCTGGCCAAATCAGAGCACTTAGAAAGTAGAGGCCATTGGATAGGGTCCTTACAGCTGCAACTGGAAGATGAATGACTGTCCCTGGTCCTGCTTGTTGGGCAGGACTTCCCAGCAAGGAGGAAGGCTGCTCAGGCCTGTCCAGGCAGGTGGGGAAGCCAAGCTGGTTGCCTTTATTTGCCGTAAGTCATCCATCTCCTCTGCTGTTCATGGGGGTTGTTGGTAAAGCTCCTTCTGTGCCTGCTGGGCCCTCTGCTGCCAGCTGGCACTGAAGGAAGCAACCGGGATGTGAGAACGGATGGAACTGGGCAGAGTGCAGCATTGCTCCTCCAATGTTCGGCTGTGAAAACCACTAGGTCAAAGGGTAGAGACAAGTGGGGCTTAGGTCAGGCGGGGGGTGACAGCCTGGGGTCCTGTCTAATGGGTTAGGCAAAGAGCAGGTGGTGATACTCAAAATCAAGGGGTGAAAGTGCCAAGGTTTTAGGGATGAATCAGTAGAGTCCCAGGAAAGGGTTCTGCTACACTAGACTAAATATTTAGTCCCAAGGCAGGGAAGGCTCTAGCAAGGCCAACAGGGGTTCTTGGCCCAGACATTCAGGTTAGACTCCAGCCCTAGTGAGAATGCCATCTTGGGAATCTGAAGTGGAGGGTCTACTCACTCTATACCTATTTGGTTCTATGTCTGGGTGTCAAGGCTGAAACTCACCAGCCAGGAAGGGGGCAGCCAAGCACATCATCCATTCATTCCACTCCTTCCCTCCCTCTCTCCTTTTATTCTTTCAGTACACCTGCTGTGTTCAGTCCTAGGGTTGTAGTAACAAACTACCATGGTTGGGTGGTTTTAAAGGACAAAAGTTTATTGTCTCACAGTTGTGGAAGTTAGAAGTTCAAATCAATGTGGAGGCCAGGCCATGCGCCTCTGAGGTCTCTAAGGAAAGATCTTTACTCTCGTAGCTTCTGCTGTTTACCAGATAAGCCTATAAGCCAGGCATTCCTTGACTTATAGATGCATCTTCACCCGGTTGTTTCCTCTGCCTGTCTCTTTGAGTCTCTTCCCTTTTATAAAGTCACTATTTAGAATGGATTAGGAATGATCCTACTCCTGTACCATTTGTTAAATACCCTATTTCCAATCCAATCTGACCAGAAATTACAGCTTCAGCATAACTTTTGGGAGGACACAAACCATCACTCTCAAGTTAGACCTAACTCTTCTTCCTATGTAGTATGTCTTTCTCTTGCATTTTCCCATGCAGAAAACGCACCCATCAAAGCCCAGGTTATAATTTGATTTCTTCTCTGTGGCATTCTTTGACTTTCCTAGGCCACCTACACACATACACATACATACAAACACAGTATTGTTGTTGCTATGAGTCCGTTCCAACTCATAGCAACACTGTATATGTATAGGCTTTCCAAGGACTAGCTGGTGCGTTTGAACTGCTAACTTCATGATCCTACAGGGCCACAGTATTTGTTGTTGTGAAGTGCCATCGAGTTGGTTCCGACCTATGGAGACCCTGTATACGATTTCCGACATTGCGGTTCAAATGACTTTGCAGTCAAGCACATTATCCCACAGTGCCACACTAGGACTCTCACAGTGCCACAGTATGGAAAAAACACAACAGCACACTAATCTTAAAGTCTGAAGACACGTGTATGAATCTGAACAATTTCGCTTACTATCTCTGAGACTTTGGGCAAGTTAATGTCATATGGACCTCATCTGTAGAATGAGTACCTAATATTTAACTTCAGAGGTCATTGTGAGACTTAAAAAGATGTTTGTCAGCGGTTAGCATAGAAATGCAAATCGTAACCATTCTGAAGTTGGGTTTCTTTTATTTCTGATCACACTGAATGTGACTATCTGTCATCCTGTGTCAGACATCAGTGAGCCCCTTGTAAGAGGCTTGTATTCTCGTGTGCTTGCACACAGCACACAGGGATCTTTAATCAGCACACAGCACACAGGGATCTTTAATCAGCACACAGCACACAGGGATCTTTAATCAGCATCCAACTGAGTGAATAACTTCAATCTCTCTTGAGCCCTGAAGAAGACGTGAAGGTCATTTTGAGTTGGCCCATTCTGTGGGGTTCAAATGGACTGTTCTTGTTCTTGGGTCCCAGTTTGAGCAATCAGCTTCAGGTGTGAGCAGAGGGAAGCCAATGTGCTCCCCTTATCTTCGCTTGCCACTCTTGGTGGTGTTTCTGGAACCAGAAATCATAGAGGCAAGCATCTCTGGATGATTCTCACATGTGGGCACTTGACTTCAAGACCTCTCTGACCATGGGCCCAACTCTCCTAGCATATCACTCTCTGCTCATCCTTCCCACCAGACCTGCCTTTCCCCGTGGCCTCGCCTGACTGTCTTGCTGTTAACATCGAAGGACAAATGTGGTTCCTATATTTCAAAGTCATCAGGCAGATCTGATTAATTTTGGAAATGAACAACACGGAGATTCATCACAAACTTTCAGGTATGAGCAGCAATAAACAAAACCAGAGCATGGAGCGCTATTTATTTATTAAAACAGTAAATTGAAGGGAAATGGGCTATTTATTTTGCACAACGTCTTCCACAGAAATAATTGGCTCATTAATCACACTCTTGCTGTGGTCACATTTGGAAGGTCAGGCTCACTAGGGAATAGAAAGTGGGAGCAGTGTTTATAGTCCTGGCAGCATGTGGAGCCCACAGGGGCCTTGGCATGTCCTGTGGATTCTGTAGCAAGATGGCTGGGAGGTAGTATAGCATGGTGGGTAAGACTGGTACCAGTGAACCGGAGTTAAAATCCTGAAAACTACTTTCTGCTAGCTGAATGACCTTGAACAAGTTAATCAATTTCTCTCTGTCTCGGTTTCTGCGTCTGTAAAATGATGCTAGTAATTGGACCTACCTTGTAGAGTACGATGAGCTAGAGTTCATAAAGCACAAGTATGGTATCAGGCTGGGTCTGGGGCCTCTACAGGTGTTTGTAGTGATTGTTTCTTTGGTCCAGAGAGAGCACTCTCGTATCATTGGAAACTTGGAGCACAAGTCTCCTGAGGAGTTTCTAAGAGAGGGGCAGAATGCATGTTTCTAAGAGTGCAGTGGAGTCTGCAGACAGACTCTAGAGTCAGCCTCTCTGTATTCAAACCCAACCTTTGCCTCTTGTTAGTTCTATTTCTTTGTGAAATGATTTGGCTTCTCTGGGATTCAGTTATGTTTGCTGTAAACTGGGAGTGATAATAAGAGTGAGGCTTCATAAGGAATATTAAAATGAGTGACGTAAATGGCAAGTACTCACCTCAATGCCTGGCCAAAGAAGCAATTGTTAAGTGTTCGTTGTTCTATTTAGGATCTTTCTTTCCTAGACACCAACTTTGACCAACACATGCTGGGACTTTAGCCCTTTCCCTTATCGGTATGGGGAGTAAGACAGAGTCCAAGAGCAGAGAGCTGGGGCAACTATAAGGGCCGAAGCCACAAGTGTGGCTAGAGGGTCTGTGTGGCTTCTGTAACGATCATGAGGCATGATTTGTCATTGAGGATAGCACCCCGGCCAATAAGAGGTTCCAGAGCACAACCACGGGGCTCAGCCCCAGAAAAGTGGAGTCAGGTGAGAGGGTCAGGGTGGGAAGACCAAATATACAGTATATACTACATGTTCTTTACCCCTCCTCATCCAGTCTGCTACTCTGACCTGTGGAAACCAGTATGTTGGCATCTTTTCTAATACAGGCAACTGGTGGTGGTGGTGGTGTGCCTTGGAGTTGGCAGGGATAGTGGGAAGATGAGACAGAGCAGAGAGGAAGACAAGGCCAGTAAAGGGTACCTTAAGGTGGGCAAGTGGGGTCTAGTCTCACTGGGAAACCTCTGAGAGGCTGGGACATCATACATAATAACCTCCAGTTGTTCTACAGAAAGATGATGAGCCCACCCTGGAGGGTTGAAACTTACTCCTGAAGTCTGAACACTTTGTACTTTCAGCCCGTTTTTGTACATAGGCCCAAGCACATGCCCACAGCCAGGTCAGAGCAGGGCTTTGGGCAGAGAGGCAGGAAGCAGTAGATGCTGTAGGAATGTGCTGGAGTTCTTGGCAGTGACCTACAGAGCAGCCTGGTGTGACTATCAGATAATCACTAGACTGCTAACAAGGTTGGCAGTTCAAACCCATCAGCTGCTCCTCGAAAACCCTATACAGAGTCACTGTGAGATGGAACCAACTCGACAGCACTTAATAACAACAATAGCAGAGCAGGCTGGGATGTGGCCAAGGCACTGCTGGCTTCTGCCTTTGTAGTGTCAACAATTGTATCCATTTTCCACTGGGAAAGAAAAAGAGCACATCTTTTTCTTTCATTGCTCAGGACAGATGGGGCCATGGGAGGGACTGGGTGAGGGCTGGGGGTTGAGTTGTGGAACTGGGTTGGGGGCCAGGCAGTAGGATTGGTTGACTGTCCAGGAGGCCTCTTGATGGGTTATAGGAGTCTTCTAGTATCAGTGAAAAGTTGTTAAATGTGCAAATCATTAAGCAAAATAATGAGCTCACTCTGGGTGTTCAGAGAGCCCCTAACCAGCTGCTAATTAGCTTGCAGCAACCTGGGAAAAACAGCCAGATGAGGTTGTGATGGGAATGAAACTGGTTGTGGACGGGGGGCAACTTTATCCTCCTTCCTTCATGCTCTGGACCCTCTCCCTTTATTCTACACTCACCCATCCCCTCTGCTCTGAAGACCCAGGGCCTCAGACCTCCTGCCTTTTGTACCTGGATTGCTCACATGGCTTCCTCTCTCAGGAGGTCAGGGGCCTCTAGGGCTATCTCAGAGCCTCTTCTACTTCCAGGGCCTGGGCATCAGGGCTGAGGGAGATGGTGAGTGGATGTCCCAGGAGGGAGTTGCTCTCTGGTGCTGTTTTAACAGTTCCTGGTAAACTTATGGGAGGTAGTGCTCCAGGGCCTGGGCATCAGGGCTGAGGGAGATGGTGAGTGGATGTCCCAGGAGGGAGTTGCTCTCTGGTGCTGTTTTAACAGTTCCTGGTTAACTTATGGGAGGCAGTGTTTTCTGTGGATGTTGAAGTGAGTGGTTATGGACTGTATTTGATAGGAGGGTAGAGTTTGTAGTGATTTGGGTGTAGGTAGCAAAGATCATAAAAACAAATGCCTCCAGGCAGGTGGCTACAAACACAAATGGGTGTTAGTACAGATGGACTGGAATATGGATGTTAACAGACATGACAAAAATATGCATGTGGATCAGTGTGAAGGTATGGTGAAGTCCTGGTGACGGCAAATGGGTGTCAATGAATGAAATACCAACAGGAAAACTTTCTAGCACTCACTATGTACCCATTGCTGTTTTGCATAAATGTACTCATTTAATTTTCACAATAACTCCATAAAATATAGACTGAGACACAAAGAGGTCAAGTTACTGCCCAAGAACATTTAAGTAGTACGTGGAAGGACTGGGATTTGAACTCGGCTCAGGTCTACACTCTTAGTCTTTCCACTCTACACTAGGGATATAGCGTGAGTGTAGGTGGGTAGATGCATGGGGCATTCTGGAGTCGACCTGCACTAGGCAGAGGTGGTTGTGAATAAGTAGAGCAGTATGAATGGATGCAGTTGGAGAGGGAGGCTGAAGCCATTGCAGTAGTGAGGACTGCTGTAAACTGTTTGAGGTTGGTGCTGGGCAGTCGTTCTCAAGCTTTATCAGGCATCAGAATCACCCAGAGGCTGGCTGAAGCATGAACCATTGGGCCTCAATCCCAGAATATCTGATTCAGGTGGTATGGAGAGGGCTGGTTTGAAAATTTGTATTTCTAACGAACTCCCCAGTAATACTGTGATTACTGCTGGTTTGAGACCACCGTGGGAGGCACCACCAGTGTAGGTCATTCTATATGCGTGATTATGAAGAATGGAATTGATGGTTGAGAGGTGAAGAAACAGGTGAGGAGAGTGCATTGAACAGTAGGCTACATTTACAAGTATCAGCTGGTAGTACAGCTGTAAGCACATGTGAATTGAGTGAGTCTGGAAATGAGTGCCATGTACTTGAGAAGGGAAGTAACCATGGGGGAGGGTGTAAGAGTCCTGGCTTCCAGGGCATGGGAAAGGCAGTGCTTACACCTCTGGGGGCCGCTTTCTATCTGGGAGCTTCGGCTCCCTGTGTCCACCTCCCTGGTCATGTGACCCACCTGGCAACTATATGGGGGCATCCTTTAGAGGCAGGGAGTCTGTTGACTTGTTGGAAAGTCAAGGAAAATCTAAAAGGTGGCCTCTGATGGTGGCCTGGGAAGCCCCTGGGAGTCCCTCCAGGGTACTGAATGGGGTTCTTGATGTGCAAGGTGGCAGGTCCTGTCCCCCTCGTGGTCTCACAGTGTAGAGAGGGTTTCCTAGAGTCTTCAGATTTTCAACTTTAAGTTGTTGAGCCCAAGTAAGCCCATGACTAGACTGGAGGCCCCTGGAAAGGAGGTCCCAAAGAACTGAAGGTGAGTGGGGCTGAAACCTGTCCAGAAAGGGTTACTTCTAACCAGTTAGAGCTTGTCAGTATTTTTTGCTTAGCTGCAAGTGAGCGAGAGAGCTGAGGAAGGGTTGCAGGTGGGAATGGGCTCAAACTGACAACAGCAGCCCCAAGCAATGAAACAGGGAATGAAACTTTCTGCCAGAAGTTATTGGAGGGACAGAGGGTGGGAACAAGTTCAAAGAAAGATGATCCCAGTCTGTTGGCCATGACCTCATGGGGCTGTGTCCACAGGGGTTGACTTGGAGCTCAAACTGGACAAGAGCTTGGATTCATCAGAGGAACCCAACCATCCTTGGCAATGGACTGGACATTTGCTGTGGTGAGTGTCACTGCTTGTTTGGGGAGGTAAGGGAGTGACCTACAGACTTCAGGGGGAGGACAGTGTAGCTTGAAGCACAGCCAGTGCAGTTTCAGCGCCTAGTGAGCAGTCCTTACAAAAGTTAAGTCAAAAAGTATTGCTACTAGGGTTTCAGTTCATACATACATGGGTCCATTGCAAACAAATTATATTTAAACATGTCTCTCATCAGTGGTGGATGGCTGCAGGCATGTTTTCTCAGTAATGCATATGTCTTAGTCTCTTTAAGGTGACTTCAAAAGAGTGGTCCAATCTAGACAGTGGCTTCTGAGGGGATCTACTGGGCCCATTAAATTCAAGGCAGAAAGGTCATTCAGCTCAGGTGGTTATGACAACTGTTTTCTGGGATTCTCAAGGGATAATCTTCTCAAAGGAGACAGGATGATCACAGGGGCTTATTATAAAGAAGTTTTAAGAAACTGAAAACTGCCCTGGTGAGGAAAAGGTCAGGCAAGTTGCTGGAGGAATTCTTTCTTCCTGCATGACAAGGCACCTGCCCACCTTTCCAGGGTGGCAAGGACTGTGCTAAGAACATTTCACTGGGAAATCTTTCACCATCCACTACAACCCTGATTTTGTCCCTTCCGACTTCTCTTTATTCCCAAATTCAAAGAACATTTAAAAGGAACAAGATTTGAGTCCCCTGAGGAAGCCAAAACTGTCGTTTTGATGTAAATTGAAAAAGCACAGGACTCTTTGGTGGCAGGTGTGAGTGACAGAGACATTGCTTCAGAGGTGTGTGGATCTCGATGAAGGAGAGATGTATTGGGAAACAATAGCTTCACATTTTGATATTTTTGTTTAGCTAGGGCTTCCATGATTTTGTAGCACTCACCCTCGTTTATCTTCAGGAGTGAAGCATCCCAGCTGCCTTGCAAAGTGAAAGCCTTCCCTTGGAGGCAGGGACTGGCCGTGGGCCTCACAAAGTCAGTGGGCAGCTGGGGCAATAAGCTCCCACTGTGAGCAGGGGTGTAGAAGCCTTCCTCAAGGCTGTGAAGTGGGAAGGACAAACAGGGACACATGTTTGGCTTTGAGAACACCAAAGTCAGTGGGGAACCAGGTGTGAATCTCCACAGAGACTAAATGACCCCAGAAACCCATTTCTTAATCAATAGTATTTTATTGTCAGTTATAAATAGATTCCACTTGTCCCCTATTTACAATTGCAAAATAGTTTGATATGACCCCTCACCCACCATTCAGCATCTTTCTATAAACTTCAGGAAAATTGAATAGGAAATAAAAAGCTCTTTTAGGGGCCCAATGATCTGGCTCCCCCAGACTCCAGACAACCCCACATGGACAGCAGGCAGCATTGCAGCAGGTGCTACACAGTAGCAAAGGGGTGGGCAGGAGGCAACTCCCTAGCAGGGTCAGGACGCCAGGCTCCGCAGGACGTTGGTGATACTCCAGTGCTGGCCCGAGCACTTCTGTAGCACCAGCTGGAAACCAAACTCCATGTCGCTGTTCTCCTGCAGCTCCAGACAGCGCTTGGACTTTCGGTTCTGAATGGGGCCTCCCTAGGAGCCAGGAGAGAGGACAGGATCAGAGGGGGTAGAGACAAGACGGAGATGGTTTAAGGGGCCTCAGGCCTAGTGACTTGTCAGGCTGTGGACACAGTGAGACAAGGATACACCCATTAAAGTTCTGGCTCCCTTGGCTCTGAGGTGCTGGTCTCCTTTGTAAGACTGAACCTCAACATCTATTTCAGTGGTCTCACAGTACACCAGTTCTTTGCTAGGTCGAAGACTTCTACCTGGCTAGAGTATGATGTGCTGGTTTGCTTTTTATAGCTCCTACCCTGTTCCCCTAAACCACTGGCTAGGACCATGCTCTGAGAAGCCTTTTTCCATGATCAACCTGAATGTGAACATCTTGAGAGGCCTAAGGTTTCAATCAGTGGCCCAACTGATTGCCCAGGAGCCTGGATTTGGTTCAGGACAGGACTGATGATAACCATAAGCCCATTTCTCATAACTACATAGAATACATAGAAAACTAGCAATATCTGCTAAAGTTGAAGTGTATAACTCTGAGTCAACCATTCCACTCTTAGGTGAAATGTGTACACTGGTACACTAAAAACATAAACTTGAATTCTGTTTGACATTATTTGTAAAAGCTCTAACACAGAGTACCCAAACCTCTGTCAACATAATGAATGAATAAATAGCTTATATATTCATTATTCATATCATGGGATACTATACAGGAATGAAAACAAACAAACTAGAGTTACACTGAAGGACAAATCTCATGAACATAATGATAGCAAAAGAATGTCAGGCACTTTGGGGATGTTTTCTTCCCATTGACATTCCTTGTCTCAGGGGCATCTACAAGGGGTCCTAGACTTTCCCCTTGAGCTTCCACACTCAGGTCTGCTCTTACTTCTCCTCCAATTGGGTAATGTGATGGCCATGTCCCCCCCCCAGGTTCATGCTTTTCCGGATGACAATGCCCAGTTTTTACTACTCCTCTAGAGACAATTCTGTGTCCTATTGCCATCCTAGTTGCTTGTTGTTCTGTGCCACTCAGAACTGACCACAGAGCAGAGGGTCATCACTCATATACATGGGACAACAAGCCTGTGCTTTGGTGGCCACACCATGCTCCTGAGCTCCTCTAGAATGACTTTGGAGGACAGTCTCAAGTTGTCTTCTCAGATGCTGCCATGCACTTTGGGCTCCCATCCTGTTCCTCAAAAGTTGAACTTTTGGATGCATAGGCATCCCTTGTGACACTTGTTCCAAATCAGCCCACCTGGATTTCTAAAGCTGTGTAAATCCTTGTAGCCTTCAAGCCTGTGCACATTTGTCACCCACACCCAGACCAGATCATGTCCCTGGTACTTCTTTAGGGAGCTGGCAGCCAGCTTCTCCCACCTGCTCCAGCTGGCCTGCCAGCTGGGCAGGATGTCCTACCCCACATCCTTGGGAGCAGAGCTCAGGCAGGGTGGGTGTGAAATCAGCCAGTTTCTAATTTACAAGGACTTCCAGGAATCTTTGGGGGGTGCAAATGGTTAAGTGCCAAGCTACTAACTGAAGTGTTGGAGGTTTGAACTCACGTAGAGCTGCCTCAGCAGGAAGCCCTGGCATTCTGCTTCTGAAGGGTCACAATAATGAAAAACCCTGTAGAGCACAGGTCTACTTGGCACCACGTGGGGTTGCCATGAGTTGGTTTGGTTTGCTGGCATTTCAGGCAGTCATGGCTACAGGGAAGTCCACCAAAGTGGACTCTGAAGATCTGGCTTCATTCCTGGGTATCAGTGGTGTGGCCATGAGAAAGCTTCTCCATGCTTCCAGTTTCATTGTCTGTAGGGCCAATTGATGACTTCTGTTCTGATTACGAGGAGGCTGAGGAGGAGGAGGGTGGCAAATGGATATGGGGCAGCAGGATTTGGAATTAAGATGGGGACTTTATGGAAAAAAAAGTCATGGCAAACAGAAAGTAGGGCCAGATCAAGAACCCCATCCACTGCCCTGAAGACTCAGATGGCCCAGCAGATATTCATGGGCCAGGATATGTTGGGTACCATATCCTCATGCCAACAGCAGACTGCTTCACAGACCCTGGAAGCTTAGAGAAACTTCGAGGTGGTGGCAACCTCCTCCTTTCCCACTAGACAAAGGGACATTCTAAGCCTGATATGTTCTCCCCACCCAACTCTGGGCACCTTGCCAAGGGCTGAGAGAGGGAGGTGGGAATGGAGGACTCTGAGAAATAAAGTCTTCAGAGATTCAAATCTGACATTTCTCAGGCCCTTCCCTGGCCTAGCTATGCCCTCAGCACCCTAGAAACAGGAAATGTGGTGACCTTGTGCCAGAAACAGCCCATGTGGCCTCCTGGGGAGATAGAATGAACCAAGAGTGGGTTTGGCAGGGGGAGGATGGCTCAGTGAGAGTAACTGGGTGTGCCTGGGAGGGTGGAGCATGAGGCCGAAGCAAGCACCCTCTCTGGATGCTCAGAGGAGAGATCTTACAGAGTAGGGCACTAAGGCCACCTTGGGACTTTGCTAAGCAGTGCCTGCATGTTCCTTGGGGCACATCTGGGGGATGGACTAGCATGGGCCATTTGCACTCTCCCCTCTTATCTTCCTTCTCAGACCCCGGCACCCTCACTGGACAGACTGGAAACTCTCTTTCCTGGAGTAGACTCAATTCCCCATGGTTGTAAGAAGCTGTTCATCACCCAGACAGTCCCTTCCTGGTGAGCTCTGCCCCTTGGCAGTGAGAAGCCTGGTGTTATCAACTACTGGTACATCTACCTGCAGGTTCTGTACTGGGGACAAAAATAGTAACAACCGAAAAGCAGCACAAACCAGTTGCTATGAACTTGAGTCCCACTCTTGGCGACCCCACTGTGTACAGAGTAGAGCTGTGTACTACAGGCCTTTCAAGGCTGTGAACTTTCAGAAGCAGATCATCAGGCCCAATTCCCACACACTTCTGGGTAGATTTGAACTGCCAAGTTTTCTGGTTAGGAGTAGTGAATGCTTAACCGTTTATACCCAACAACCACTCCTCCAAATCCCTGAAGAGGGTCATTATGAGTCAGAACTGACTCCAGAGGACCTAACAACTTTATTTGCCATATACCTAGTGCTGTGCCATCTTTTACATGCTCATCTCAGGCATTTATTACATTGTCCCTATTAGCTGGTGATTGGAGTGATTGCCATTTTATAGAATTTGGAGACTGAGACACAGAGGTTGGGGGATTTGCCCAGTGTCATATGATCAGTCAGGCTGTGAACCCTGGATTCTGCCCCCTTCCCTGGCAAAAACCAGGCAGGGAGAGGGGTTACGAGGCTCTTGCCCTAACACCCAGACTCCTGGTGTGGCGCTGTAGTATCAGCACTGGACTGTGAACCACAAGGTCAGCAATTCAAAGCCAGCAACTGCTCCTCAGACACTATATACAAGGTTGCTATGAGTCAACACTGACTCGATAGCACTTGGCAACAACAAGCTCTAACACCTAAGGCCTGGAGAGCAGCCTCTTGGTCAGTCCCATGGTTCTGGGGGGGCTGGGACTTGATACAGAGCTCCCCGGCCGGCACCCCCCTTACTAGAGGGGACAGTTGCTTGGTTTACCAGTCCAGCCATCTAAATTATTTGTGTTATACTTACAGCTACAGGATCTGGAAACACACAATACTTTTAATTAAAGAATTTAAATAAGGGCAATTAAACCTGGCAGGAGAGAAGCCACAGCACACAGAGAGCTTAATTGGAATGGAAACCAAATTAAAGATGGAAAGAGCATTTTAAAAATCAAAAATGGAATGTATAGAATTAAGAAAGCTAATAATAATAATTCTAAGGAGCTCTGGTAGCATAGTGGTTACGAATCGGGCTGCTAACCTCAAAGTTGGCAGTTCAAAACTACCAGCTGTTCCACATGGGAAAGATGAGGCTTTCTGCTCCCGTAAAGATCTGCAGCCTCAGAAACCCTGTGCAAGGTCACTGTGAGTCGGAACCGACTCCACGGCACATAACAACAACAATAATTTCTAGAGCTGGTTCCCAGCCCCCAATCAAATTCGTTTTCCTTCTAGACCTCTCTGGAAAGGGCATGAGAGGCAGATGAGTTGGAACAAAGAGCACAGGACTCAGGTTCTAGTCCTGGCTGTGGCCCACACTAACTGTGTGACGCTGGCACAGTGGCTGACCCTCGCTGGGCTCCAGTGTCCTCATTTGCAAAATGAGAAGGAGCACTTTGACACGGTAATACATGCTTCAATGCAGAGCACTTATGTTGTGTACATCAAGGCTCATGGGAACCCTTATCACACAGCCAAGCACCTTTATACCTCAGTTTCCCCAAGTGTGCACCTAAGGATGGGACCACTAGCACCAGACTAACCCTGCTTTTCCTGGGGATGTAGGTTGGATAAAAGGATTGGCAGGCATCAGAATCAGGTGGAGGGCTGATTAAACCACAGATTGTTGGGCCTTGGTAGCGCAGTGAATCACAAACTGGGCAGTTAGCTGCAAGGTCAGCTGTTGGAACCTACTACTCTTTCCCTGGAACAAAGATGAGTCTTTCTAGTCCTGTGTGAATGTATAGCCTCAGAAACTTGATACAAGGTTGCTATGAGTCAGAACTGACTCCATGGCACATGACACTAAGCAATCACCCTCTGATTCAATAGGTTGGGATTGGGCCTGAAGATTTGTCTTTAATGTTCCCAGGTGCTGATACTGCTGCTGGTGGTGGTGGTCCAGGTACCACACTTTGAGGACCACAGGACTAGACATATTTCAATAAACCATTACCCCTTGGGGGCTTGATGGTGGCTAAGGTGAAATTCGCTGTCAGCAATATCACAGAATACCAGGCAGAGCAGATCTAGGGCAGAGCTCCAAAACTCAGAAACACAGAGATAAGAATATTTTAACAGTTTGAAGGCTTATAGATTGTGGAACTTGAAGCTGAAGTAAAAAATTGCATACTTTTGAATCTGCTGGGCTGGGCTTAGAGGCCCAGAGCCGACATCTTGGGTGAGACCAAATGGCAAGACCAAGTGGAGGAGCAGAAACACCACAGAAAAATGCCATGGTAACCTTGGAGCAAAGGTGGACAGTACTTTTGCTTTGTTCTGATATTCTTTTTTTTTTTTTGGGTATCTGGTCATTGGTGCACCCACTGTTTGCCCACATCCCTGCTGGTGACTAGAGGGGGAGCCTGAGCTAGTGGACACACCCCACCCTCACCACTGGTGGGTTCTTCTGCCATGCACACACACAGATACTCAGCTCTAGAGCAGGCCCTGAACGTTTTCTGTTTGTTGGGTTTTTGATACGGGAAAGGGCAGGACAGGGCTGTAGAGAGGGAAAGAGTTTAAAAACAAAACAGGCCAAAAATTAAATTAAAGCCTGAGGTATAGCATAACAACCAACACTGGCATCTTGAAATCTTTCTCAGGCAGTTTTGAAAGCAAGAAGCTGAAGAGAGGACATGAAAGTCATACTCAGATTTTTTTCCCTTTTTTTTCTTCTCTCCCTCCTCTCCCTTTTCTGTGATTATCAACTGCAGTATTGAGTCTAGTTTTTGTTGTTGCTGGGGGTTTTTGTTTGTTTGCTGCTGCTGTTTTGCTGTTATATGCTCCCTCTTCTACCTTTGGCACATTCTGTCTCTCCATACATTACACAAGAAGAGTCAGCAACTTCTACCATATAGTCAAGCTACACTCACACTCTATAGAAACACCAAGACCTAGGCAAGAATCAATACCAACTGCCATATACCAGGGAGGCAGACACCTGTGAAAGTTACTCTGAGTTAAGCAATAAGAAGAGTGAAAAGGGAAGCCCACATCTCGATTACATCTTCCTGGAAGTTATCAACTAAGTATTAAGGCCACAGATAAACACAAACCATGTCCAAGAAGCAAAAGCAGATGACCATAATAGGACATGTCCAGAAACAAGATAAAATGTCTAAGACAAATGAACTAGAGGTACACCTGGACTCCATTCTGGAAGGAGGGCAGGTCTTGGAAATGCCTGAGAAGGAATTCAGAAAAATGATGATAAAATATTTCAAAAACACTTTACAATGGAGTTGAGAAAAATAAGATAGACACAGCATTAGAAATAATTCAAAACCTACAGGAAAAGGTCCAAACGATCAATAACAGAATATCAGAAAACAGACAATACTCTGAAAAGGCAAAGGGGTAGAATAGATGAGATGGAAGGCAGAACCAGTGAACTGGAAGACAAATCTCTCAATACCACTAAGATAGAAGAACAAACACAAAAATGGATAAAAAAAATATGAAGAAGGTCTAAGATTCATGTTAGACAACATGAAGAGGAATAACAAGAATTATCGGCATTCCAGAACAAGAAGAGTCACATAAGTCCACAGAGGAAACAGTTGAAGAACTGCTGGAAGAAAATTTCTTTAACATCCTGAAAAGTGAAAAGATAAACATTCAAGAAGTTCAATGAACCCCAGGAAGGATAGACCCCAAAAGAAAATCACCAAGACATCATAATCAAGTGCTCCAAAATCAAAGATAAGGAGACACTTCTGAAAGCAGCCAGGGAAAACAGAAGTGTCACATACAAAGGCAAGCAAGTCAGATTAAGCCTGGATCTATCAGCAGAAACCATGCAAGCAAGAAGGCAATGGGGAGACATATATAAAACCCTGAAAGAAAAAAACTGCCAACCAAGAATCCTTTATCCAGCAAAGCTATCAATCAA
>NW_006408737.1:4668883-4673164 GCF_000296735.1 Chrysochloris asiatica
CAATCTGTCTAGGTGGGGCTGATGAAATGCAGATGGGTCTCTTGTGATACAATAGTGAATAATTGTTATTAGGAATGATTGTGAGGGTTGGAAATGCAAAAGTAGACGTTTTGTAGCAAGAAGGGGAGTGATTAACTTTTCAGTCAAGGAGCAGAGGTCCCTGGGACCATCAAGGGAGAAAAGCGGAGAGCGGGACCCTACCCAGAGAAGCAGTGATGCCTGAGATGGAGGCAGAGATGATGACGTGGAGAGATGGAGCAGTTGGGGACTTTAGACACAGAGAGGGAGAGAGGCTGTGTGCTGATGACCGGGGGTGTGCTTGTAGTGTATATCCTTTGGTTGGTTGATGATGCATGCAGGGGATTGTAACCATGGCAATGAAACTATATACAATAGGATGAATGTAAAACTAATGTTCTCCCATGTAAAACTACCACGTAATTCACAATAAAACATTAAATAAAACAACAACAAAAAAAACCCATCATCCCTTTTCAGGATAGGTTTGGGTTGTAGGATATTCACTAGGCTGCCAACCACAAGGTCGGAGATTCATACCTACCATTTGCTTCTCGGAAACCCTATATATGGTCGCTGTGAGTCAGAACAAACTCGATGGCACTTAACAACAACAAAAGGATCAGCACTGGACTGCTACCTGCAAGGTGGATGGTTGAAACCCACCAGTTGCTCCTTGGAAACCCTACGCATAGTTGCTATGAGTCAGAACTCACTCAACATCACTTAACAATAGCACCCCTTCCATGAAAGGTGTGGGCCTGGCTTACCCCAAGGTGGCTGCTCAGGAGTACCTGGATTGAGGACAATCTGGTCTCACTCTGGCAATCCAGGTGTTCACAAGGCAATTGTGTGTGTCTGGAATCCTAAATATCCCAAACTTCTCTGTTTATTTCAGAGTTCCCATTCCACTTTCATTTCCAATTAATTTTCCATGTGCAAGCGGCCCAGTGGGTCTTTAGCTTTAAACATAGTAGGCTTAGGAGTTTCCAGGTTAAGAAGTTAATGATTAATAAATCAAATACTTCAAAGCATGGGTGAGGTATCAGTGCTATTTAAAGAAACTCTGAGATTAAGTCTTTTGTAAAGAGATCTGTTTTATGAATATTTAACACTAGGTTTATTTAATAAATACTTTAGTGTTTTATTTCTTAAAGGGGCTCAGCTATACCTGCATGAGATTCAGCAAAGACACCATAATAGGGTGACTGAAAGCTTGGACTACAGAATCAGAATTCCCAGGACAAACTTGGACTAATTATTTCATCTTTCCATGCCTCAGTTTTCTCATCTATACAATGGAAATAATTATAGTTAATGGTGTGGCACTGTAGGATAAGCACTGGATTGCCAACTGAAAGGTCAGCAGTTCAAATCCACCAACCACTCCTAGGAAACCCTATATAGGGTAGTTAAGAGTTGGGACCAACTTGAGGGCACTTAATACCAACAAGAACAGCACTGACAAAATAAAATGAGCATGCGGGCTGAGTGAGCTACTGTTTATAAAACACTTAGAATAATGCCTGGCACATAGTAAGCACTGTAAAAATTTTTGGAAATTTAAATTTAAATCTCACTCAGGTTTGGGTAGTGAAGGCTGAGCCTTCCCACCTGGTCCTGGGACCCTAGAGGATTGCAGGAGTGCTGACTACCTTTGCACCCATAAACTAAAAAACTAAGGAAACGTTCAGAGCCTAAACAAAGCTTTGTCAGTCCCACAAAGATGGACAATTTCATACTTGCCCCTTCAGATGACATGGAAATGAAAAGCTATTTTATGCCAGAGCCATCATGAAATGCCCAATTATAGTCCTTTCTTTTCATTACAAACAGTTCTCCGAGCTGGGCTTCTAGATGGCACTTGGGGAGTAAAGTGGGAAAAAGTCAAGGAGCCCTCCTCCTCATGCGTCGGGAAATTCTTTGGCAGAATTAGTGCTCCCTGGGAAATGTGCTCTGAAAATCACTTCTTTTTTTAATGAGTTACTGATCTTGCAACAAGTTATCAGATCAGACCCCACAAATCAGCGTCAACTGTCCCTCAATTGGCAGCCTTGGCTCCGTGTTCAGCTCTCTTCTGGGCAGTCTCCCCACGCTCTCAAAAATCCCTTCTCTCCTGGCATTAACAGACATCTTTGCTTTATCTTCAATGTTCCTCATTTGGAAAATGCATAAATGCTGAACTAAAAATAAGGGCAAACAATGGAGTCTGAGGTGTGTGCATTGCCCTGCAGGGGGAACAATGCCGAGGGTGCCTTTGGACTCCCAGCTGCACCTTGCAAATGGGTCCACCCAAGAGCTCCAAGTCAAGCAGAGACAGTATCCACACTCCCTCAGGGTCTGTGGGCAGTATGCGATGCGTTCTGAATGACTGGCATTTCACTGAAGCCTCCTGTTTTTAAAAACTATTCATACAAATTTGCACTCCACTCCATAGCACTTACAGATTTGTTTTTAATATAAAATACTTTCATTCCTGATAAAATCTGAAGTTGTAGGAAGTGCTGTGTTTATGTTGTTTCTTCGTGTAGGATGCACAACTACCTTTAAGTGTTCACTGGAGAAACGAGGGATTTTCCAATGAAGTGGAGCTCCTTGACTAGTACTTTGAATGTCCTTGAAATACTGCAATGTGATTCTTTTTTGTCTCCAATGTGTTACTTTGGGCAAGTATGCATACGTGTGAGTACATTGACTGAGAGGAGGGCTTCATTCATCTTTCTATCTCCCCACAAAGACCCAGTACCCAGAAAGCCTACATTTCATATCTGTGATTTTTTTTTTAAGACTCTTTTTTCAATCAATGGCATGCAAAGTGACCCCACAATTACAGTAGGTGTTGAAGATACCCAAAGTGTAAGACCTGTGTCCCGATCTCCAATGTATGCATTGATTGAGAGAGAGGAGCATGGGGTAAAGTAACAGGTAGACGGTTCCATAACATGTGATAAAGATGACCATCATGCCAGGAGTTTGTTGTTGGTGTTGTCCAGTGTCCTCAAGTTAGTTCCTGATAGCGTTTCCAAAGAGCAACCAACTGCTGGGTTTGAACCACCAACCTCATGGTAATCAGTCAAGTGCTTACCCTACAGTGCCACACCAGGACTCTGTGCCAGGAGGTTAGCTCATTGTAAAATTTGTGGTGCTTTGTAAGAAGAGAGGCGCAGTGGGACTTCTATGTAGGAAAAAATTCCAAAAACCAAAAAAACTCTTCTCAGGGATTTGGTATCTATCTTTAGGGACTTAGAATTACAGAATTTCAGGGTTATTAAGTCACTGAACTCATGCAGTCCAACTCCATTCAGAACTGTGGTGTCCTTCATGGTCTGCCAAGTACCCTCCTGGACAACTCTGTGTGAGAGCTGTTTTATAAATTGCCTCAATTGTTCACTTGCTGGTGCTCTTCTGAACTACAGAGAATTAAGTCTGCTCTCCCTTGGACAGGGCAGTTGTTTAGACATTTGAAGAAAGAGCTCAGACCCTCCTGAGGTGTTTCTGGTCTAAAACAAACCCCATTCCTTCAACAAGGCAAACATACAAGGGGGCATAAAAACATTCATGGAAAAATGTCATTATCTGTTAATTTCTTTTTTCCACTAAATTTCTGAGTACCCCTCACATAGACAAACTTTGAGGAATATTGAAGCTTAAGGAATACACATCACAACAGCCCTCTGAGGGCCAAGGATCCTTTGGATAACATCTTTGAAGACAGTGTTGTCTTAATGAGGGTGTGTGGTGAGGAGTCAGAACTATCAAGATACAGTTCATCCTTTGCTTGGCAGGTTTCCTGTCACAAAATTCCTCTCTGTGGTGATCAGATCTCTGCTTCCTCCCACTCTCTCAACTGATCCAGGGGCCACTGGCCAAGTACCTCCTCCACTAACACTGTACCGCCAAATCCCAGAATCCTCCAAACCGCAGCTTGAAGGGTACTCTTGGAAGCTTGAGTGACATGTACTTAATGCAGATGAATTTATAATCCCAGTAAGTGGTCAGTTTAGGGAATTCATTCATCCTGGCAGAGTCACAGGCTAGAAAAATCAAAGCTAACAACTACTATTACTAATACTGGTGATAAAGCTTCATTATGTGTTGGAAACATGGGCTGTTTAGAGATGAATGTGTTGCTTGTGGAGTCAATTCTGACCTATCAACTGTTCTTTGTGACAAATCACCCAACCGAAACCTGGGGGTAGCTCTGGATTAATAATGTCCCCCGCTTTAATCATCACTAATTCGCCTTTTTCCCTGCAATCCATC
>NW_006408737.1:4675794-4693659 GCF_000296735.1 Chrysochloris asiatica
TAGAGTATAGGACCTTAGGTGGAATCCTGAGTCCCATCCAGAACCTTATGAGGTGGGACATTCCCACTAGAAAGGACAAGCAGACTGGAACAGCTACAGTGACAGAAGATACAACTTCAAAGAAAGATCAAGAAAAACCAAAACAAAAATGTCTGGCTACTACAAGAATAAGCAAGCCGTTCGCCAGGAAGACATCAATGCTAGCAATCAAGTGCCTTCAGGATAAACTCCCCTCTAAGACTGAAACTCAAAGGGAATACACAAACAAGCATGTAAGCTTGCTGGTCACCACATTGGTCTACTGATGAGTGGAAGAGGCAGAAAGGCATCAATGAAGAAATGGGCTGTGTTCAACCCCAGTCCATTGAATCCCGGTGACTTGGAGATGAGAGAGAGAAGAGGAAGGGCTGGTTGGGCAAAAGTGTGTTGAGACTTGAGGATATTTGAGCCCATGGACAAGGACTTAGCTACAGAGGGCTAGAGCTGAGAGTGAAGCATCCAGCTGATATGAAGTGAGGGGAGATGCACAAGAACATTCAAACTTGCATACAGTACCCTTTTGACCTAACTTCAATGGCTCGATAATCAGAACTCGACTAGATGAAGATTGAAAAAAAATAAACTTTTTTTTTTGGATAAAGGAAACAAGGGTAAATTGCTTCAATTTGATGAACCTGACCTATACTCAAAGCAGTAGTTACTTTAAAAACCAACAGCGAGGGAAGGAGTCTTCACATCAAGTATCAATGCTATCCCATCTATACACAGGGTAGAATGGCACGGGCAACTTAAGACATTGGCTACCTAAAATGAGGGGTTAATAAAGGCACGAAGTGACTGGCTTACAAGGTTTCAAGAGGGAGTTTAGTTTAAGAGTATGGGGGGGGAAGAAAGAGTCTCCACTCAATAGCTGTCATCTTGTCTAGATGGGTCTGATGAAAAGAGATGGGGATAAGATTCATAAGATTCAATAGTGAATAACTGTTATCATGACTAATTGCAACTGTCACAGTTGTAAAGGTAGAAGTTTTGTAACAAAAACAGGGAAGTGGTTAATCTTACATACAGTCCAGAAACAGAGGACCCTAGGACCATCAAAAGAGAGGTGCACAAGCAGAATGCGGGACCTTATCCAGAGAAGCAGCAGCGCCAGAGATGGAGGCAGAGATGGGGGCTTGGAAAGAAGGTGTGGTTGAGGACTCTAGATTCATGGACTAAGAAGACAGGGATTAAGAGCCGGTGGCCAGGAGCAGACTTGCAGAAAGAATGTGCCCTTTGGAGATGTAAATTATTATATACGCCCGAGTGGTTTTTTTGTTTGTTTGTTTTTAAAAACTAAAGTGGATAGAGAAAAATACTGTTAACTGATGGTACATGGAAGGGATTATAATCATTGTAACGAAGCAAGGTGTATGATTTGTTGAATGTAAAACTGATGATATGCTCTGTAAACTATCACTCAATCCACAATAAAAACCTAACAACAACAACAACAAAAAATTCCACCCACACCAAACAACAGATTCATATTCCTCGAGCACACCTCTACTTGGGGTGCTCTGCTCTCTTTTCTATGCCTGGGAACTGTCTCTGCATCTTCCATACCCAGATCAAACAGCCTTACACGTGAAGAGCCCTTGAGTTCAGCAGAAAGAATCAGTCAGCTCTGGTTCCCAGAACATACTACACTCCTCTGTTTCTGCTCTTCTCATTCAATTTTGTTGAGTGTTTACATGCCCATGGGCAACCTGAGAGCAAAGGTTGTGTCTAATTCATATCTGCATCCATTCTGCCCAACCCCTGGCCTCAATAAATGTTTGATGAATGACTGAAGGGGTGAATGTTGATCATCAGAAGGCTGTTCATTGGAGCCCTTGTACCTCAGTGTTGCCAAGAGATGTTTTCATCAAATGTGGTTTCTTGAAGTCAGTATCTAACCCAGTCCTGACTCAGCCTGAAGCTTCAGATATCCAGAGGCCCTTGCAGGGATTAGAGAAAAGGCATTTTATTTGCTAAGAAGAAAACCAGGGTATGAGATGAAACATTGAGATATGCAAATGCCTAGCTCCTTTGTAGGAGAAACTGGGAGAATTGCACTAGATGATTTTGAAATTAATTCAGCGTGAGTGTCTGTGGGGTTTAAATGTGGTCCTCAGGAGAGTAAGTAAAGAATGGGCAACATGGAATGGGAAAGGAGACTTGAAATGCACCCACTCAAAGCTCCTTTCAACCTGGCTTCTGCACCAGAACATTCTGGTTGGTAGGGTCCCCATGTAATTTGCTAAGATTGAAACCTATTAACAACAACAACAAAAAAGCCAGCTCAATCACAAAACTTAAATCATTTAAGAGGTTTCCAGCTACCTCTTGCCTTGTCAACAGCAGCTCCTAACCAGTGAGGACTTGCGGACAGATTCGGGTTGCTTGATAAATAAATGTTGATCATTTTTCATTACGCAAAAATTCCACCTACATTAATTTAAAAGTAACAAGTGAGACTGGCTTCTCTGGATCTGCAAATTAGGGATGAAAAAATAATTCCAAACAGTTCCCTTTGGTCGAATGATCAAAGATATGGCTGCCAACAGACTGTGAGACTTTTAATTAGAAATATACTAAAGTGACCCCATCTCCAGGGCTTCAAACACCAACAACATCCTGCTTTGTGGCTTGCCCATGGCAGCTCAAGCAGAAATTGTGTAGGGCTGTCCAAGATCATTGACTTAGATGAGGAAAGGCTAGAGCTGGATTTGGGGTGTCACTGCCTCGAGGATATCTGTTTTAGGGAAATGGTCTCTCCTCTGCCTGCCAGGAATGGGCAGATAAGATAGGAAGGGTGTAAAGGCATGGTCATGGACTATCAAGGCATACAGAGCTGGAACCCAGGCACACCAGGCCCAAGACCTCAAGCATGTTTCTGAAGGATATATGTGAGGCTGTGATGGAGACAGATGGGGGTCTGGGACACAGAAGGAGCTTAAGCTCTGGGTTCATTCAGTCTGTTAAATGCCATGGCTACTATCTGGTTGTATAATCTTGGCCAGGAGACTGAGGCTCATTTTCTCTTCTTTACGATGGGGTTGTGTGCTTATGAAACCAAACTACACAAGGCTGGACACAGAGAGCCTAGGATAGCCAACACAGATAGACAAAGCTGTTTCCACAGTTACTGCTTCCACAGTCACCAAGGTGGGGACTGTCTCTCACACAAAGGTATTTCCCTGTGAGAAAACTTCACCCCTAGAGTGACCTCATACTGGGATGAAGGCAGAGGGAGGTCACAGACCAGAGACAATTCAGCCCCGTCTCTGGCTGGCTGACTGGTGATGTCATCCTGTGAGAAGGAGCATCTGCAGGAGAGATGCAAGAGTCTCGCGTCAGAGAAAGGAGCCCCGGTGGTGTGATGGCTAAGTGCTGTTTAATAACCAAAGGGTCGGTGGTTTGAATCCACCTAATGGTTCTGTAGGACAAATGACCTGGAGATCTGGTCTCAAAAAGATTACAGCCTAAGAAACTCCTTATTGTTGTTGTTGTTAAGTGCTGTTGAGTGGGTTCTGACCCATAGTGACCCTGTTTAGGGTTTCCAAGGAACAGCTGGTGAGCTTGAACCATTGATCTTGTAGTTCAAACGGCTATGCAGTTTGACGCATTGAAATTGTTCTATTGTGTCATATCAGGCATTGCAATCGACTTGACAGCACGCAATAACAAAATCAAAGAGATCTGAGCTTAGCTCCTGATCTTGTCACTGCGTCTCCCTCCAAACCTCAGTTTTCAATCTCAAAATTAAACACAACAATAACCAAATAATAACAACAGTATCCTCCCTCAGCACCGCTATCAGGAGGCAGGAAGCTAATGTATGTGTAACTCCCGCACAGAGTAGGTGCTCAGGAAACACCTGGGACTTGGCCTGGAGTCAGCCGACTTGCTGCCTCTTCTCCTCTCCATCTATCTCTTGCACCTATGGCTGCCCCATTACTATTTCTGGGGCCCTGGAGCGCTTACCTGAGAGAACTGCCAGTGAAGCTTCATTCTCTTGGCTTTGGCATAGCTGCATTCGATAAGGCGTGGTCGACTGTTGACATCTACCAGGCACCGGTTGTCGTCGTCATCAATCGTGGGACTCAGGGTGCCTACATGGATCTGCTGACTGCTGGTGTAGTACACGTTCTGGGAATTGATGTAGGGAGGAAGCATGAGAGAAGAAGATGAATGCGAATGGCCAGAGAGATGGAGCAAGTGACAGGGCATCTCACCAGCCGGCTCACTAGGTAGACTCTCTATTCTTTTTCACAAAAGTTGCATTGTATTTAACTATTTATGAAATCAATGTAATATCCTTGTTAGACTGAAAATTAAAACTGATTTTCTACAAAACAATTGAATCGCCATGTTCTTAGCTCTTGTGTAACATTAAATCATTAAAAAAACTAAAAAGCAACTTAATTATTAGCATTTATAAAACAGTAAAATTATGGAAAACAGTCTTATAAGGAAATGTGCAGAACACTAGAGAAATACAATGAGTGAACCTTGCTGGGAATAGTCATGATTTTCAGTAGGTTTGCTTTACACTCATACTGTAGTTGACTGAACACGTTAGGCATCATAAAACAGACACCTGAAAGACTAGAAATATACCATTTCTTTTTTATTTTGTTTCGAACGTTTAAAAACAGTTTGCGAAAAATGAAGTAATTAAGAACCATCTTCAAGTTGAGTATCGGCCTAGTTTCCGCCTGCTGGCATGTTTCTATTCCTCTGGAAAGTACTTCATTGAATCACTCTGAAAGAGTTCATTTTCTTCGTATCAACTGGACTCAGAATTAATGTGCCAGTTTTGGGTTTTCCAACCTGTCCAAGCCTTCAAAATACTGGGTGCTGATTTCTTCTTTTGGGATTTCCTACATCTGTCTGCTTGCCCTTTTCTTTTCCATGACATTATGTGTCCTGGGCTCAGTCTGTATGCTGAGAGAATCATCCCAGAAGTTGGATTATATGAAGAAAGTGGCATCAGGACTAGAGGAAGTCATTAACAACCTGTCATATGCACATAACACAACCTAGCTTGCTGGAAGCCAAGAGGACTTGAAGCACTTACATTCTCTTTTCTTCTCCCTTTGCTGCCTTGCTTTCTTTGATTCACTCCTGCAGAATCTTGTAATCAACATAACTCTTTTTGGGAGGCGTGATACCCAGCATAATGGCACGTTCTAGAACCCTCCCCTCCTCTCTTCTCTGAACCTTTCCTTTCCTTAACTGGTGATTCCAACCAGTGTACTTCCAAACGAGCCTTTGTGTTCTCATCTTGGCTCAGCTTCCATTTTCTTTTTTTTCTGTCTGCTGTGAAATGCTACCACCCCTGCAATCTCCCTGTTAGTCTTCAGGGAAGACGGAGATACTGCAGCAACTCTTTTTGGCTCTGAAGGGAAATTTGTGGAGGTCACAGAAGGAGAATAGTGCAGCTCTTCTTGAGCTACTTGAAGAAGCTGGAAGCACGTCTCCTTTGGATTCTTCTAAGAGCTTTGGGTGGAGAAACTGGTTCCTCTGACAAAACTGCTGTGGGTCTCACATCTCTCTTCTTGCTTTCCCTTTCCTTTTTGCTCCTCTGCTGTTTTGTTTCATCTTCCCTCTCTCCAAAGTCACAAGAGGTTCTGGAACAGGGAATCCTGAAGCGTCTGAGACCTCGCAGGCACAAGAGACATCAGAACCTCCTCTTGTACCATCATGGGTTCTACAGATGAGGCATCAGGCCCAGACCCCACCCTAGACTCTGTGTTCTTTAAATTGTTTTTCTATTGCAAACAACAACAACAAAAATCCTTTTACATTCATTCAGTATATGGCCTGAATCACATGTACAATTGAGACAAGCGATCAAGAAATAAAATATCCCTATCATCTGCAGTGTACTGTATTCTCTTCCATTCCACGTGATATTATTCTTTCATTGAAAGAAATAATTTGATCCTAACCTAATAAACTGATTTCTTGACTCATACTTTTGAATCCATCTTTTCATAGATAAACTGACTTCCTTCCCATCTTCATAAATATGTTGTGTCAAGACAATGTACTGATGTAACAGATACAGGGCAAAAAGACTGAGGCCATGCTTTCAGGAGCTCAGTCTTGAAAGATGAGAGATTCCAGTATTTAATTTCTACCCTTACTAAGACTGTGTAGAGGCAGGAGTTGGTAAGCTTTTTCTTCAAGGGTCAGATGGCAACAACTGTGAAGATGTCGCAGGACTGGATAGTGATTTGTTCTGTTGTGCATAGGGTTGCTATGACTTGGAGCCGACTTAATGGAACCTAACAACAAATCACACTGATACATGAACTGTCCCTACTTCTTCCATGTGCCTACCTTGTTTCTTGCTATTTGAAAAACAGAAATGAAAACTCACCACCCCCAGGAAGCCCTCCCTGAATATACGGAAGCATGGAGCCTCGTCCTGGTGCCCCAGACCTCTCTTTAAAATGAGCACGTCTGTTTACGACCTTGAACTGAATGCACTACCATCTATCCTCAGGCCTTAGTTACCTATGTGTTACTACCCAGACTTTCTGAGACTTAGGAGCCAATGGGGCTGCAAACAAGGAAAGCCAGGGGGCCTAGTCACTCCTGTCATCCATATTTGACTCTCGTCTCCAGGGAAGGTTCCACAAACACAAGTGACCACCCAGGTAATAGCAGAAATCTGTTTTATCCACTTAGCTGCTCTCTGAAGTGCTTGGGGAGATGCTCTGACAGACATGTGAGCACTTACTATCTGGTATAGCTGTCACCGGAGCTGTTTATTGCTCCAGAGTCTGGGAAAATCATAATAGGGACAGACAGTTGTTTGTTATTTAAAAAGCAAACAACAAAGTGCTACTTGAGTAGTGTAGCCAAGAAACCAGCAGATCACGGAGGAAGATTCAGCCAAGGGATCTTCTCTAGTTGTTACATGGATAGCTCAGAAGCCCAGCTGGTAGTGGATTGAACCAATAAATGGCCTGAACACAAAAAAATGGGAGACAGTTTTGTACAAGATGCCCCAGTTTTACTGCCTGCAGGCCTGCACGCACTAGCTATGCTTTCTGACCTTAGAAGTCCTGCTGGGCTCAGTCTGAATCACTGCACGCCTCTCATTCATCTATCCACTCTGTAAAAGATACATGTAATGTACAGAGCCTGCCAGACATGAGGAGAAGCACTGGGTGTATAGGCATAACCAAGGAATAGGTCTGTCCTCAAGGAGCTCTCTATTTAACGGAGGAAAACGTCATGTAAAACATCACTCATAAAGGTGTGTGGCACTGAGAGTGAAGCCTAGTAATAAATTATAGACTTTAGCTAATAATAATGTATCAAGATTGGTTTATCAGTTATTAACAAGTACATCACAGGAATGTGGTATCTTAGGAACAGAAGCAAATGTGTGCAGTTGGTTGTTGTTAAGCGCCACCAAGTCGGTTCTGACCCGTAGTGACCCTGTATAGGGTTTCCAAGGAGCAGCTGGTGAACTTGAACTTCCATGGTAGAGGGCATATATAGAAGCTCTGTACAGTGATACAATTTCCTTATATACCTACAACTGCTCTAAAAAATAAAGGCCATTAAAACAAATAATACTTATTACACAACAGGGTAGTTTTATGTCTGTTGCTGATTTTGCTAGTCACAAGAAAGTATCACCTCCACCCTAACAATGGGAGTCCTGGTGTTACAGGATCAGCATTAACTGCTAACCCCAAAGTTGGTGGTTTAAACCCACCAGCTGCTCCTCCAAAACCCTATACAGTGTTGCTATAAGTCAGAACTGACTCGATGGCACTTAACAACAACAAGAGCCTTAATGAGAAAAATCTGAGTAATCTACAAAGTCATTTTAAGAAGTAGGGACAGCAAATGGAGAAGCTAGACTATATGAAGAAGACCAGGATTGGAGGAAGACTCATTAACAACCTGTGATATACAGATGATACAACCTGGTTTGCTGATAGCAAAGAGACCTTGAAACACCTGTAAAAATCCAAGAGCACAGCCTTCAGTATGGATTACATCTCAATGTAAAGAAAACAAAAATCCTCACAAAGGTAAACAGCATCATGATAAATGGAGAAAGGACTGAAATTGCTAAGCACTTTATTTTACTTAGATCCATAATCAACACTCATGGAAGCAGCAGTCAAGAACTCAACTGATATATTACACTGGGCAAATCTGTTACAAAAGACCTCTTCTAAGTGTTAAAAAAGCAAAGATGTCACTTTGAGGACTGAGGTGCACCTGACCCAACTAGCTATGATATTTTCAATCACCTTCTATACATGCAAAAGCTAGACAGTGAATAAGGAAAACTGAAGAAAAATTGATGTCTTCAAATTATGGACTTCCAGAAGAGCAGACAGATTTGTCTTGGTAGACGTACAGCCAGAATGGTCCTTAGAAAAGAAGATGGTAAGACTTCATCTTATAAACTTTACACATATGATCAGGAGGGATGAAGCCCTGAAGAGGGCCGTCATGCAGGAAGACCTTCAACGAGATGGATCGCCAGTGGCTGAAACAATGGGCTCAGCCATAACAGCAGTTGTCAGGATAGTGAAGGATCGTGAGGATAGTTCAGGACTGGGTAGTGTTTTGCTGTATTGTATACAGGGCTGCTGTGAATCAGAATGGACTCAATGGCATCTAACAACAAAAACAACATCAAAATGTCGAGTTCCCAAGTTAATCAAGTCAACTAAACTTCAAAGGGTAATAAGCCTCCCTGAGCAGAGACAAGACCTATGAGCTTTCTCACCTTTGGTAATGCATGTGAGGAAGAGGTAGCAGCCATAAAAAAGCAGGTTAAAAGAGAGATACATTTTTAATGACGTCTTAATGACTTAGACTGAATGTGGCCAGTGTGGCTTTGAAATCTGCTGGAGCACTGCACACAAGGGGAGACTGCAGACTTGCTAGCTCCTTTCCACAAGCCTCCACTGGGGGCTCACAAGAAAGGCTGGTGTGAGGACAAGAGGGCCTGGCTGTGTTTGAGGTTGGAGCAGAGGTGTCCAGAGAAGCCCATGAATGTCCCAGACCTGCTGTGAGGAAAAAGTGGTGATTAGCTTTTACTGTTGTTGTTGTTATGTACCGTGGAGTTGGTTCTGACTCATAGCGACCCTGTACAGGGTTTCCGAGGGGAGCAGAAAGCCTCATCTTTCTCCTGCCAAACAGTTGGTAGTTTCGAACTGCTGATCCTGAGGTTCGCAGTCTGATTTGTAACCACTACACTACCAAATCTGCCTTCTCTGATATAAAGTGGAGGATGTCTCCACTGAGTGAGGGGTGAGAACCTCTCCTAAACCCGGGTTCCTGCCCTGATACTAGGTGAAGGGCAGCTCCTACTGGTGACAGGTAGAAAACTCGTCAGTCGGCCACACTGCTTGTTACTGAGCAAAGCCTTTTGCCACTTGAGGGGCGGGGGCGGGGGATTGTCAGAAAATCTACTCATGCTCAGTGATAACAAGGCAGAGTGCATTTGCCTTGGGGGGTGGGGCAGGAACCTGCCTCTGCTTTAGCCCTGCCCTGAGTAGGACAAAGAAGTTGTTTGCTAATTGAGGAGAGACAGGAATGCTGAGAAAGCCCTACTCTGACCTGGAGCAGAAGAGCCAAAAGAACATTCCCTCTATGAACCTTGCACTGAGTAGCAAGCAAGCAAAGTCTGCGGATGAAGAAGGGTTAAGAGTGAATAGACAAGAGACCTTCTATGACACTGGTAGGTAGAGTCTGTTAGAAGCTGATGTTGGTCTCAGAACACTGAGACAAACCTTCCAGTATTCTAGATTTCACACTAAGCACAAGGCAGCTACAGTTCACCACTGGAAGCATTTGGGGCCTGGGAACACTGAAAGTAGCTATCTCATTGCCACTGAGTTTTTATAGGACAGAGGAGAATTGCTCCATTGGAATTCCAAAGCTATATATCTTAGAGAAGGAGACAGCCACAACTTTCTTCCATGGAGGCAGTAGTGGGTTCAAACCACAGACCTTTGTGTTAGCAGCTCAACACTTACTCTCCATGCCACCAGGGCTCCTGAAGGTAACTACAGGTAACCACATCCAACTTACTGACCGACAAGAGTGACTCCAACCCCCACACTAATGGTCTGATACTAGAGGAGATAAGTCCCTCCCCAGGAGGAGATTTACTTATCTTTGTTGTTTATCTGTACTCCTGGTGTGCTGCTACTGTAGGATAAGCACTCCATGGTCAGCAGTTCAAACCCACCCACCAGCAGTCAGAACTGAGTCCACGGCACTTAACAACAATAACTGTTCTTTTACAAGTATAGTATGGCATTCAGTAAAAAAAAAAAAAAAAAATAAGACACATTAAGAAAGGAGAAAAAAAAAAGTAAAATGATCCACTGTCAAGAAATAAAAGACTCACCAGAGCTAGACCCTGAAGCATGTTGTTGTGGTTATGTGGCATGGAGTCGGTTCCGACTCATAGCGACCCTGTACAGGGTTTCCGAGGCTGTAAATCTTTACGGGAGCAGAAAGCCTCATCTTTCTCCCGCGGAACAGCTGGTAGTTTCGAACTGTTGACCTTCCGGTTCACAGCTCGATTCGTAACCACTACGCTACTGTTATTACATGGGTGCTGATAGGAATGTGATGCCTTGATGTAGCCACCCCAGCATGTGCTGGGTGGTAGGATGGCCAATGGAGTACAATGAGATCAGAGAACAGAGGAATCCATCAGTGAAGGGCCTTCCAGGCCCTGTTTGAGCTTTAGACGAAAGTGAGCTTTGAACACTTAAGGAAGAAGTGATTTAGCATAGTATTTTTAAATGAGAATAATTTTGTACACCAAGGGAGACTTGACAGTGTCAGGAGGCATCAGGTATCATGACTGATGGAGAGGGAAGACAAACACTACTGGTATCTAGTAGGTAGAGGTCAGGGATGCTTCCCAAAATCTTACAATGCACAGGCCACCACCCCCGCCCATGACAAATGATTAATCAGCTCAAACGTCAGTAGTGTCACTGTTGAGGAACCTTGACTTAGACTGCTAATAAGAAAAGATTTACTACTTTGAGCTGTTACTAGACATAAAGTAATTTATGGCATCCTGGTATGGTAACTGTAGGATAAGTACTGGACCACAGCCACAAGGTCAGTGGTTCAAACCAACCAGCCACTCCTCAAAAACCCTATACAGGATCATTATGAGTTGCAACTGATTTGTGGTATTGTGGGCTAATGTGCTGGACTGCAATGCTGTTGTTTGAACCTCAAGTTCAGTGGTTCAAGCTCACCAGCCACTCCTTGGAAACCCTATACAGGGAGGGTCACTATGGGTCAGAACCGACTCAACAGCACTCAACGGCCAGCACTTAACAACAAAGTGATTTATATATAACATTTATATATAACATTCTCTCATGTTATTCTAATAATGACTCTATAAGGAAATACTATTGTTACTTCCATCTTTAAGATGAGGAAACTGAGTCACAGAGAAATTAAAGTTGTCCAAAGTCACGTGATCAGTCAATAGCTGTCAAGATTTAGACTAAAACCATCTGGCTCTAGAGCCAGGGCTGTGAGCTCTCATCTCACTTACTGACCTGGGTCACTCCAGCTCCAGAAACCAAACTGGAGGCGGGGGTGGGGAGTGGGTGGGTGGAGGCAAGGGCACTGTAATTCCTTAGAGCAGGGGTGGGAACCTTTTTTCTGCCAAGGGCCATTTGGATATTTATAACATCATCCATGGACCACACAGAATGATCAACATGAAAATTAGCCAGCTATATTTGGTCCAACATTTAATTAACTCACCTGTAATATGATGGCTGGAGTCCTGGTGTGGCGCTGTGAGTTAATGTGCCAGGCTGCAAAAGCATTTGAACTGCAAGATTGACAGTTCAAGCTCACCAGCAGCTCCTTGGAAACCCTACACAGGGTCTCTATGGGTCAGAACCAACTCAATGGCACTTAAAAACAACAACAATGTGATGGCTCGAACTGTGGTTGTCTTGGCAGGGTCAGACCAAATGATTTTGCAGGCCTTATATAGTCTTGTCAGAAGGGACCAGTCACTGGAGAAGGATATCATGTTTGGTAAGGTGGATGGTCACTGAAAAAGAGGAAGACCTCCAACGAGATGGATTGACGAAGTGGCAGCATCGATGGACTCAAGAGTGCCAACAATAGTGAGGTTGGCCCAGGATCGGGCAGTGTTTTGGTCTGCTGTGCACAGTGTTGCTATGAGTTGATACCGACTCGACGGCACTTAACAACAACAATACAGTCTTAGAGCAATGATGGAGCAATGATGGACTAAGGGAGGGGCCAAGGGAACTTGTACTAAATGTCCTATAATAAAAGATGGTACAAAGTACTAGTGCTGACAGAGCATCTCCTCTGCTGTAACTCATGTCAGCGTCTGAGGGCAAACTGTTTTCCTCTCTGTGAATGCTTTACTAGCCCCCAGAACACAGAGCAACATCCTGACCACTTAGCTCCTCCTCAGCTGCAAATGATTGATTCTGCTCATTCCTCACTCAGCCCATGCAGCCACAGTAGGATGGCAAACTGGATTGCAGACATTTCGTTCTGACGCTTGCAAGAGAGAAAAATTACTGGCGAGGTAGAACAAACACATTTGTTTGTTGGGTCTCACACCGGGCATTTTCCTCTGTTGTAGGCCAGTAGCTGGAGTAATAGCTAATAACTAAGCTGGACAGCCAATCAGGCAGCCCATAGGGCTCAGCTTGCCCTCTCCGGATCTCAGGACCACAGAGCCAAAGCCAGATAAAGACCCTTGGGCTCGGGGTCCCCCTTCTTCGCTCCCTTACCTTCTAGATAACGGACCAAGCTGCCTGTGATCTTCAGAAGTCTGTCTCTTCCCAGCAGGCAGGGTGTTGACCTACCTGGCTTAGACTTATTTATGGCCTTCCAGAGAATCTACCTCTTAAACATCAAACCACTTCACTGACAGAAACTCTGTCACTGGAAGAAGAACCATCTCAGGGAGAAAAGGGGAGAAGAAAGCAAAAGCATATTTGTACACCCATATGCTAATCTAAGGAGCTCTGGTAGCGTAGTGGTTACGAATCGGGCTACGAACCTTAAAGTCAACGGTTCGAAACTACCAGCTGCTCCGCGGGAGAAAGATGAGGCTTTCTACTCCCGTAAAGATTTACACCCTCGGAAACCCTGTACAGGGTCGCTATGGGTCGGAACCGACTCAAAGGCACTTAACAACAACAACAACATGCTAGGCTCTGGTAGCGTAGTGGTTACGAATCGGGCTGCGAACCTTAAGGTCAGCAGTTCAAAACTACCAGCTGCTCCGCGGGAGAAAGATGAGGCTTTCTACTCCCGTAAGGATTTACACCCTCGGAAACCCTGTACAGGGTCGCTATGGGTCGGAACCGACTCGAAGGCACTTAACAACAACAACAATGCTAGGCTCTGTGCTAGATGGTTCCCATACTGCTAGCCACTTTCTATTTGTAAGAATTAAGGAAAAAAATCAAATAACCACACCTATTGTCATCAGGTCAATTCCAACCCAAACCCCATACAGGGTCACTATGGGTCGGAACCGACTCGATGGCACTTAACAACAACAACAAGCGACCTATGTAGGGTTTTCTGAGACTATAAATCTTTATAGGAGCAGGCATACTTATCTTATCAAACCCCTGGTGGGTTTGAAGCACTGACCTTGTGGTTAGCATTCTAGCATTTATACTAAGGAAACAGAGGCTAAAAGGATTGACAATAAACTTACAGGCATGAAGTTGCTCTCTCTCCTCCCTGCCTAGGGGAAAATTCCAAAGACTTTGGAGTTCTTGCAGTTCAGTTCCAGGACCGAAACAGCCCTGATGATTTCCCCCACCCCCAGGAGACTAGGCAGGGCCTTCCCTAATCCTGGGCTGAAGCTGAGGCACCACCTCTGACCCAGACCCTGATTGTTGGCTCAGGCAGGCTCAAGCACAGGAGCTTAGCACCCTGGTCATCCCTATACATCCCCTCAAACCAGCATGAAAACCCTATGTCACTGAAACACACGGCGTCCTCTTGAGTCAGAATCAACACAATAGCATCTGCTTAGAGAAATGAAACCTCCTAAATAACATCAAGCTAAGGCAGTTGTTCCTACTTGAGTGAAGTAGAATCAGCTGGAATGTTAGAATCACCTGGGGTGGGGGACCTTAAAGAAACACAGGCTTCAGGGTTGAGGCATGGTGATTTATTCCAGGTGATTCTAATGTGTGATCCAGATTGAAGATTAGTTTTGTTAAGGAGATGTTAGGCAGCTGAGGGAAACACCTATGAGTACAGCCTTCTGTGGCCTAACCTTCTGTCTTTCTGCCTACAGCAAGGAGAGTCTTGGTTGCAGGGGGCAGTTCTTGTTAAGATTCTAATGAGAGTAGCCAGGAGGTTAGGAAGCACCATTGTTTGAAATTGCTTCAGTTTAGAAATGCCACATATAGGGCCCCACCCCAGATTTACTGCATGAGAAATTCTGAGTAATGTTAGATGATCACTAGTGGAGAAGTTAGGAGGCCTGGTGGGATAGAGAACATGAACTTCTGAGCACACAGACCTGAGTGTTAACCCCACACCTCTGTGCTTCCTCGCAGTGACCTTAAGAAAACCATCTGCCACTCTGAGCCTCAGTTGTTGTTAGGTGTCCTCGAGTCCATCCCAACTCACAGCGACCCTGTATAGGGTTTCCAAGGAGTAGCTGTTGAGTTTGAACTGTCAATCTTGTGTTAGCAGTCCGGTGCTTATCCTACAGTAATATGTACAATGCAGTTTTAAGGATTTAAATATTGAGAGCCCCTAGTGTGGCACTGTGGATTAATACGCTGGCCTGCAAAGTCACTTTGAACCTCAAGGTCAAGAGTTCAAGCTCATTAGCTGCTCCTCACAAACCCTATACAGAGTCACTATGGGTTGAAACCGACTTGACAGCTCTTAACAACAAACAACAAATCCCAGTGGAAAGGAGCTCTGGTAGCATAGTGGTTATGAGTCGGGCTGCTAACCTCAAGGTCAGCAGTTGGAAACTACCCAACGTTCCGTGGGAGAAAGATGAGGCTTTCTGCTGCCGTAAAGATTTACAGCCTCGGAAACCCTATGCAGGGTCGTTATGAGTCAGAATGCACTCCATGGCACACCACCACCACCACCACCAGTGCCGGTGGAGTCCTGGTGTGGTACTGTAGGATACACATGGTGGCTATGAGTCAGAACTGTCTCGATGACACTGAAAAATAACAACAGTCTGTCCCAGAGTCCTGGTGTGGATAAACACTGGACTGCTAACCACAAGGTTGACAGTTCAAACCCACCATCTGCTTCTCAGAAAGCCTATATAGGCTTGCTATGACTTGATGACACTTTACAGTCTATCCAGGGGATATAGGACAGGGGAAAGGCAGAGAGGGCCTGGGCCTGCATTAAAAACAACAATGACAACACAAGTAAGCCCAGTGCAGTGGAGCTGATTCTGACTCACAGGGACCCTGTAGGAGAGAATAGAGCCGCTCCCCAGGGTCTCTAAGATGGTACATGGTACAGTTTTACAGGAAGCGCCCACCTTGTAGTAAGCAGCTCAGTCTGTAACCAACTGTGCCACCAGGGTTGTTTTGCATTCCCACAGGAGGGCAGGAAAAGAAGCACAGGGAGGGGCCACTGGTCCAGCTCCACTTCCCCTACCTGGTCAGGAGCCATGTGGGGAAGGGAACGTGGGATGGGAAGAAGGGCGCTGAGCTTGGCTTCATTACATTTGTTTATAGAGTGGTGATTATGACACCCCTAACGTGATGAGAAATGCGCACTGTGGCCACTTTTCCTAAGAAGAAGCTGCAGGTTTCTCTGCAGTAGGGGCAGGGGGATGGGAAGGTGATTTAAAGGTTTGGTTATTGGCTATTAACCTCTTGACACAGAGGTTAGTTACAGACTGAGGGCCACAGTGTGCTGATGATAAATCAGGAACAAAGGGCAGTCATTTCCAAAATGACCCTGCATTCACCAGCCACATATAAAGGGAATGAAAAACATTTATCAGTATTCTGCCATAATAGTGGGGAAAAAAAAAACAAACCCAAACCCACTGCCATTGGTGATGTAGCATAAAGCACTGGACTGCAAGGTCAGCTTGCACTGTGAGGTTGGTGATTCAAACTTACCAGCCGCTCCTTGGAAACCCTATACAGGGTTGGTATGAGTGGGACTGATTCGGAGGCACTTAACAACAGCCATGACCCTATAGCACAGGGTAGAACTGCTCTTTAGGGTTTGCGAGGCTGCCAATCTTTATGGACATAGACTATCTCATCTTGTTCCTGCTGAGCAGCTGGTGGGTTTGAACCACTGACATTATGCTTAACGGCCAAATGCTTAACCCACTGTGCTACCAGGATCCCTTCCATGACTGTGAAGGAGCATAAATATGTAAGGCAAAGAAGTGCCTTTTCATGTCCTCTACCCATTTTGGGGGGTCCTGGTGTGATGCTGTGGTTTAATGCGCTGTACTGCAAGGTAGGTTCGAATCGCAAGATCGGTAGCTCAAGCTCACCAGCCACTCTTGGGAAACCCTACATAGGGTCACTATGGGTCAGAACTGACTTGACAGCACTTAACAACAACAATCCATTTTTAAATTGGGTTATTTGTCTTTTTATTGCAGAGGTGTTGTAGTTATTTATACATCTTAGAGCTTAGTCCCTTGTCTAATATGTTATTGCAAAAAAATTTCCCAGTCAGTGCTCTTCTGTTGAAATCTTTGGAAGCACTTACATATCTAATTTTTACAGGGTCATAGTCATCTATTTTGTCTTCTGATGTTTGTATGTTTTTAGTTGTTTGATAGTACATCATGTATAATGCCATGTATCAGAGCCCCTAGTTTGTCCCTATTGTTTCATTGATGATCTTTATAGTTCTAGGTTTTACAGTTAGATCTTTAATCTGCATTGATTTTTCTTTTTAACTTAGTATAGGGTATGAGATATGGGACTTGTTTCATTCTTCTGCAAATGGATTTCCAGCTCTGCCAGTACAATTTGTGGTGTTTTGGCCCTTGGTCAAAGATCAGCTGACTATATGTGATGGATTTACTTCTGAGTTCTCAGTTCTGTTCCACTGATCTATGTACTACTACTGGGCTCTTTTGATCCCTGTGGCTGTGTAGTATGTAGTAGATTTTGAGTTAAGAAAGTGAAAAGCCTCCAACTTTGTTCTTCTTAAGCAATGCTTTGCTTATTTGAGGTCTCTTTTCTTTCCATATAAAGTGAGTGATCAGTTTTTCCATCTCTTTAAAGAATGTTGTTGGAACCTGGATTGGGATCGCATTATAGATCGCTTTGGGTAGTGTTGACATTTTCACAATGTTAAGTCTTCCTTTTAATAAGCATGGTATATTGTTTCATTTTTGTCTCTTTTGTTTTGTTGTAGTAGTATTTTATAGTTCTCTTTGCATAGGTTTTTTGTTTCTCAGGTTAGATTTATTCCTAAGTATTTCAACTCTAGGGTGGCTATTGCAAATGGTATTGTTTCCCTGATTTCCTTCTCAGGGTTCTTTTTATTAGTGTAAATGAATCCTACTGGTTATAGTGTGTTGATCTTGTACCTGCCACTTTGCTGAGCCTTTCAATCACTTCCAATAATTTTATTGTTGACTCTTGGTTATTTTCTATGTATGGGATCATATAATCTGCAAATAGAGAGTTTTGTTTCTTTGCCAGTTTGTTGTTGTTGTTGTTAGGTGCCATCAAGTCAGTATCGACTCATAGCAACCTTATGTACAACAGAACAAAACACTGCCTGATCCTGGGCCAACCTCACTATTGCTGCCAC
>NW_006408737.1:4694283-4695101 GCF_000296735.1 Chrysochloris asiatica
TTTTAAGTCTTCTTCACTTTCAGCAAGCAAGGTTGAATCATCTGCATAGGTTGTTAATGAGTCTTCCTCCAATCCTGATGCCACGTTTTGATGCCTTTAATTTCCCTTTCTTGCCTTATAGGTCTGGGTAAGATTAACAGCAAAATATTTAATAGGATGGTGATAAAGGGCATCCTTGTCTGGTTCCTGTTTGCAAAGGGAATGTTTTCAATTTCTCCCCATAGAGAGTAATGTTGGTTATTGGATTCACATGTTTGTCCTTGATTACGTTGAGGAATTTCACCCCTATTCCTATTTTGCTGAATGTTTTTATCAATAATGGATGTTGGATTTTGTCAAATGCTTTCTATGCATTAGTTAATATGATCATGTGGCTCTTTTTCTTTGTTTTATTTATCAGGTGGATTCTAGTGATTGTTTTTCTAATATTGAATGGCATTCCTGATATGAATCATGGTCATGATGTATGACTTCTTTGATATATTGTTGAATTCTATTCACTAGGATTTTGTCAAGAAGTTTTATACCATGTACATGATGGATATTACTCTTGAATTTTCTATTTTAGTGATGCATTTGCCTGGTTTGGGTATAAGGTTATGCTTGCTTCATAAAATGTGTTCATGAATTTGTCAATCTTTTCTATGTTCTGGAATAATCTGAGTAGAATTTGTGTTAGCTCTTCTCTGAATGTCTGGTAGACGTCCCCAGTAAAGTCATCTGGACCCTAGGTTTTTTCCTTGGGAGTTTTTTTTATCACCTGATCAATTTCTTCTTTTGTTATTGGTCTGTTCAAGTTTTCTTCTTCATTCGATGTT
>NW_006408737.1:4697734-4698294 GCF_000296735.1 Chrysochloris asiatica
ATTTTTGCTGTATTTTTCTTTGTCTCTTCCTGTTCTGTAATTCTGATCACTTGCAAGTTATTTCTCTTCATGGTGTCCCATATGAATCTAAGGCTTTCTTCAATTTTTTTCCTTATTTTTTCTGATTGTTCTTCTATCTCGCTCGTATTACTCATGGATACTTGCAGTGGTTCATTCTCATTTTGAGTAAGACCACATCAAATGAAGGTCCTGAAAACTTTGCTCCATCCACATCATTAAGGTCAATTCTATTTTGAAGAGGCAGCTCTTCCCCAGTTGTATTTTGAGTGCTTTCCAACCTGAGGAACTCACATGATGGCACTATATCAGACAGTATTCCCCTGCTATTCATAAGGTTTCATTGGCTAACTTTTAACAAGTAGATCCCCAGCTCCTTCTTCCTGGTCTGTCCTTGTCTGAAAGCTCCAATGAGACATGGATGACCCTGCTGGTCCAGCAACACAGCCTCTTAAGTGTTAGTTGTTAGTAACACATTTAGCCCCTAGGGTTAAGAACTTGAATTTACCAATTTATGAACAACTCATATTTGTCCTTTAATT
>NW_006408737.1:4699439-4794789 GCF_000296735.1 Chrysochloris asiatica
ACCTAACAACAACAACAACAACTCTCTGTAAGATGCTAAATTCTTTGAGGGCAGGGAACTGTTTTGCTCAATATTATATCCCCATGATATAACTCACTGCTTGAGCCATAACATATAGTCAAAACATATTAGTTGATTAAATAAATATGCTAATAAATGATCCCAGGGTCACTTGAAGTCCAGATTGGAAATTCATCCAGACTCATTCCTTGGCACTTTCTTCATATTACTCACTCCAAAAACTCTTTCATCTTCTCTCTGCCCAGGTTTAAACCAGTACCTTGCATCCCACTCTCCACAGAACCCTGTATATTGATGGCTTTGCTAGAATAAGGTTTTCTCTCCAGGACAAGATTCTCCATATTTGCTCCCAGGACACAGTCTATGTCCAGTCTAGTCCTTACCTAATCCCCATCAGAATTGATGAGGCTCAGTCCCTGCTGGGACACCACAACACCTGTCCTACACTGAATTAAGAAGAACATAGAATGTTCCCAGTAGGAGTCAGATTATCTAATAAGCAAGGTAAGCATGGGATTGCTTGTAAACCATAGTAAATGGTTTCACATGTTTTTCATTACATCAACGATTCAAAGATGTGATGAAACACATGTGAAAATGTTCACTACAGATTAGTACATAAACACAAGGAATCCTGTGCTTGCCTTGCTTACTGGGTAATCTGCCTCTGTTGCTAGTGAGGGTTTTTAGTGTGTGTGCCTGCATATGTGTGTGTGTCTAAAAGATATTTTAACATATTGTCAGTGTGGGCTTTGGACATATGCATTCACCAGAAATCTCAGTTAGTGTTCAGGAAGATGTAGAAAAAGCAATAAAATTTGTGGTTAAGATCCAGCAAGGAAAGCAAGGCTTTGAGATGAACCTGTTTGAAACCCTGGGGAAAAGTTAGCCCAGAAAAATGGAGTTCATGCAGATGAAGTAAGGGCTCCTGGTTTTCATTTGTAAATACAAAGCTCTTTATTTCACCTGCTCTGGCACCATATCTCCATCTCTAGCTCAAACTCCATCATCCTCTTTCCTGGGGGGGAAATACAACTTGCTTTACTGGGGGGAAATGGTTTCAGTTCATGTCTTCACTGGTTGATAGAGGCTTCAGGTAGCGATGCCAGATGGATTGCACCATGACAGAGAAAGGTCATTCTTTTGAGGATTAATTTTCTTGCCATACCACTAGGAGCTCAAGAAATAATTTTGAATGGATGAGTGAACAAATGAATGAAAAAATGCAAAGTAAACATGATAGGATATTGCACCCAGACCACTTTGCAATATGATTTTGCAATTCCTCTCATCAAGAGTGTATTTCTTTTTCTCTTGAGTTTGGGATTGGTCATGTGACTTACATTGATCAATGCAATTTACCACATAGTAAATGTGATACAAAAGGAGAGTTACATATGCTTTTCCCCTCTCTTGCTGCTCTTAGAAATTCTACCTACCACTATCATGTGTAGGAGGCTGGGCTAGCCTGTTGGATGATGAAATGCATTACCTAGTAGCCCCCCTCACTCCAGCCAACAGTCAGCCAACCTCCAGGAGCAAGTCACCAGAGACATGAATAAGTCCAGCTAAGAGCAGCAGAAAAAAAAAAATGACGGGTGAAACCTAGACTTAATTGCTGATCTTCATAATCTTAAAATGAATAAATGAATGTGCTTTAAACCACTACATTTTGTAACAAAAGCTTACTAATTCAGGTACCTTATTTTCAAAGGTATGTTTATAAAATATATAGCTTAGTGTATAGGTGTTTAGCAAATGGCTCTTCTTTTAAATAAAAGAAAATAATATTTCCCATTTGATTAGTTATTTTTATATAATAGTGATGCTAAATGCTTTATGGAGTCCTGATGTGGTGCTGTAGGATAAGCACTAGACTATTAACCATAGGTTTGGTGGCTCAAACCCACTAGGCAAGTTCGCTAGAAGCTGAACTGATTTTATGGCACTTAACAACAACAACAAATGCTTAATGGAGTGACACAATGGTTAAAGAGTTCAACCACCAACTGAAAGGTTGTTGGTTTGACCACATCAGCCATTCCACTGGAGAAAGATATAACAGTCTGTTCCCATAAAGATTTATAGCCTTGGAAACCTGACGAGACAATTCCATTCTGTTCTATGGAGTCGCTCTGAACTGAATCGAGTTGACAGCAACGAACTTGCTTTTTGGAGTTTGGGAAGTACTTTCCACATACGTTGTTATTTAATCTTTGAAATAACCCTGGGTAAGTGAGGTATTATCACTTCACATTTAAGTGAGAAATAGAATTAAATACAGATAATTTAATCACTGGATTCCTGGTGTGACGCTGTAGGATCAGCACTGGACTGCGAACTACAAAGTTGGCAGTTTAAACCCACCAGCTGCTTCTCAGAAGCCCTATACAGAATCACTATGATCCAAAATAGACTAAATGGCACACAACAACAATAACAAATTAATGGATAGCAGGTGGCAGACAGAACTGGGACCTGAACTCGGATCATCTTGTTCCAAAGCCCATCTCTCAACTATTATAATAATATAATGACATTATAGTATAATAAGATAAGTGTCCTAGTGATCTGCTGGGGTATGTGTTGAGCTGCTAACCACAAGGTCAGCAGTTTGCATCACCAATCCACTCACTCTGTAGGAGAAAGATGAAATTTTCTGCTCCTGCAAAGGCTTACAACCTCAGAAAGCCTATTCAGGGTCGCTATGGGTTGGAACCAACTCGATGGCACACAATAACAACAACAACAATATGAAGCTCCCATAAAGATTTACAGCCTCAGAGATATGATATAGGGTTGCTATGGATCAGAATCTCTAAAGGATCATAACATCAGATACCACCATCCTCTGCCCACTTTGTCCTTCTTACCAAGTATTTCCCTTCATATTCATCCAGGTAGTCCTTCATATCCACCAAGATCTTTGGCATCATGCTTGGCCTCCTCTACATCCCAACTGGGCAACACTCTAGGGTCCCAGTCAATGACTTCACCTTGGCCTCAATTCTAAGGAAAGCTACTTGTGTTCCACTTCCGCTACCGACATCCAGAATTGTCTGATCTCTAACATTGTATCCTTTATTTCTATACTTTTACCCTTGTTGTTGTTGTTGCTAAGTGCCGTCGAGTTGGTTCCGACCCATAGCGACCCTGTATAGGGTTTCCGAGGATGTAAATCTTTACGGGAGTAGAAAGCCTCATCTTTCTCCCGCGGAGCAGCTGGTAGTTTCGAACCGCTGACCTTAAGGTTCGCAGCCCGATTCGTAACCACTACGCTACCAGAGCTCCTAGCTGCCTATTAATCTTGATTGCTCACTCTTTTACTTCCCAATGTCTGCTCATCAACCTTCAGAACTATGTCCTTATTAGTTTCCTCTCGTACTTTAGCTCTCTCCTGGCCTCACCACATCTCTAGGAAGGCTACACTCAAATTCCTCCAACCACTCCCTTGCCAGCACTTTCATATCCTTCATTTCCTTATTTCTGCCTTCTGTAGTCCAACGTCAACCACCACCTGAGTTTTGGACCCCATCCTTTCTTATCCTTGCCTCCCCTTTTCCTGGGATGTGCTTCATTAATTATTCTCTTGCTCCCCCAAACCTTCTCTACTCACATCTTCTCCTCAGCCTCAAAACCTGCTTTTCTCCTGCTTTCCTTAAAAAGCAAGTCAGAACATGTGCTTTTGCTAAAAACACCATTCTCTTCTAATAGCTAGCCCCTTTTGTGCCATCTCTTCATAGCAAATTCCTCTTCTGCCTCCACTTCATTGCTGGGTCCTTGAAAGGGTTCTCTTATTACCGTGCCTTTTTATGTATCAGGGAGGATGAACTGCACCCTTGGTACCAACTCTCCTGAGGTTCCCAGGATAGGCATGTGACGAACCTTACCACCACAGAAACCCCTAGAGGGGTGAGAAGGTAAACTATTGACTCAATCCATTTTGTGGCTACCACTTAAAATGCTTTAGTTAAATTTCTATTAATTTTATCATTCTTTATTCAAGGAGCTCTAATGATGCAGTGGATTAAGCCTTGGGATGTTAACCAGAAGGTTGGTGTTTCAAATCTACCAGCTGTTCCTCAGGAGAAAAAATGAGGCAGTCTGCTTCTGTGAAGATTTACAGCCTACTCAGTCCAAGAGGGCTACTATGAGTCATAATCGACTTGGTGGCAGTGAGGTTGGGTCTGTTCACTCAACATATATTTGCTAAACACGTACAATGCTCTAGGCAAAAAAAAAAAAAAAATTGGAAAACTTTTAAGCATTCCAGTATATTCCAAGGATGCTAAAGATCCTGTGGAGATATAAATCTATTCTGTAGTCTGCTTCTACAAGAATTAGAGCAGCAAGTCCTTCTTCCTGCAGAAAAACATGTTATGAAATTTTCTTTTTAAGCGTGTCCTTCACAGAAGTTGACCTCCACTCTCACACGTGTTCCTGCACTTAATAGTGCATTTTTCAGCAAGAAAAAAAATACAGCTGCTGTGGTGATTGATTCAGCGGACCCAGCTCTGCTTAAATTCCCAGTATATTAATACAGCGCCAACCTCAAGGACTCCACTAAAGCTCTACCCTGGCAAGACTATTGTGCCGCAATGAACAGATTTTAGAAAAAGCTTCTGGAACAAAAGGCAACGTGGTAACAATAGATTTAGTTGGGGAAATTAAATATAAGAATCCATTTATGCTTGTGATAGATTCTGAACACATCTCCTTAGAAACTTTTTTGAAATAGCAAGCATGTTCTTAAGTTGCTCTTGATATAAACATTTTCAGGCACTCTCACACAATACCACCAGCCATTCCCAAACCCTAGAACCAATTTACTTATATTCCCTTCTTTCTGAGGTTCTCAACTAGGGGTGGTGCCACCTCCTCCTGGAGAACTTGGGAGATGCATGGAGATATTTTGGTCCCTTATTGACACTTGGTTGTTGGAAGTTGGTAGATGCCATTGAGTTGGTACCTACTCATAGCGACCCAATGTACAACAGAACAAAACACTGCCTGATCCTGGGCCAACCTCACAATTGTTGCCACACTTGAGCCCATTGATGCTGTCACTTTGCCAATCCATCTCGCTAGGGGGTCTTCCTCTTTTTCTCTGACCCTCCACCTTATATTGACACTAGTGGTGATCTAGATCCTGGGAGGCTAAACATCTTGCATTGAGTAGGACAATTCCATATATTGAAAAACGGTCCCACCCAAAATGACAGCACATAGCAGCAAAGAATAGCAAAAGAATAGTGCTGCCTGATGATATATACTTTGTAAAACAGGCATCAGAGCAATCATATGAAATCTGGGGAAATCTCCCACTTCCTGCTCCAAATGGAATTCCATTCTGGATGAAAGAGGAAGTGCCTTTGGGGAGAACACTGTACCTGTGCCGTTAGTGGACAGAATGCTTCCTAGTTACACTCAGTCACTAGCTTACTATTCTTATTGTGGGCTCACTTGGATGCAGTTGTGCAAGGTATCTTACATGGGGGTGTGACTCACAGAAAGGTGGAAGAGGACATATTAGTGAATTCAGGCCTGCCAATAGAAGATTTCTTGAGGTTGGAGAATTTGTGTTTAGATCTCTTTTCCCTTTTCCAGGGGTTGAATTAAATGGAAAGGCAGACCAGGCCAGCTTCTGTGTGCCAGCCAAACTTGGTGATAGGCGGGACCTTGATAAAAGAAGTGTCCCCCACTCCTGCCCATAGCAATGGAATATTATCAAGGTAAATGGCCCAGATCTTGCTCCCATCCCGGGGGGGGGGGGGGGAGGTTACCATGCAGCTATGAGACACTGGGGTCTAGTAGAGAGATATAGATTCCGCCAGATCATATTTTGACACTCACTGGGGTGGCCCCAACTCATGGTGATCCCATGCACAATGGAATGAAAGGATACTCAGTCCTGTGTCATTACCATTATCAATTGCAGATTGGAATGTTGGGCCAGAACTTTCTCCCAAGATGTCTGTGACTCCAACCTCCAACCTTCTAGCTAACAGCAGAGCAGCTTAATCGTTTGCATCACCCAGGGACTTCTTAATTAAACTGAGAGGCAGTACTGGACCATGACTCTGAACTTGGGTTCAATGCATGGTTCCACTCCTGGGTAGTTGCATGACCTGAAATAAATTATATAACTTCTTTGGGCCTCAATTCCTCCCCTGTAAATGTCTTGGTGTGGTGCTTGGGTTAATGAGCTGGACTACAAAGTTGGTTTGACCCACAAGGTTGGCAGTTCAAGCTCACCAGCCGCTCCTATGAAACCCTATACAGGGTCGCTATGGGTTGGAAGTGACGCAACGGCACTTAACAACAACAACAAAAAGGGCCTAGTAGTGGTACCAACTTCAAAGAGATGCTGAGAGTAGTAAATGAGATTATACACACAAAGCATTTAGAGAGATTTCTAGGAATAGTAAAGAAAGGTAAGCTGTTAATACTGTGGAGCCTCTGGGTGGTACTAATAGTGAATGTACTCAGCTGCGAATTGAAACGTTGATGGTTCTAGTCGACCTAGAGCTGCCAACAAAGGTCTGGATCTACAGATCTGCTTTTTTAAAAAATACGTCATTGAAAATCCTACGGAGCTCAGTTCTCTGACACACATGGGGTTGATATGAGTTAAAATTGACTAGATGGCAACTGATTTCGGGTAATTTCATCATTATTACTATTATGTGTGGTGCTATGGGTTAATGCACCAGACTGCAAAGCCGTTTGAACTGCAAGGTCAGTGGTTCAAGCTCACCAACTGCTCCTCAGAAACCCTATACAGGGTCACTATGGGTCAGAATCGACTCGACAGCACTTAACAACAACAACAACTATTATCTTTAATGATAGCAAGAGTTCAAAAAATGTTTCTTGAGATAGTGTTCTAATTAGAACAAGACACTATGATTACTGAGTCCCGTCCTATGCCAGGCCAGGTGTTAGGCACACACAGATGTGCTACTTTATTTAAATCATAAATCACTCAATTCACAATAAAAACGTCTAAAAAAAGAGTTGTCCTATGAGGATTTCATTCAAAAACCTTCACTCATCCACCTGACAGTTATAATCTTGCCCCTACAGACTTCTTTTTTTGTAGGATTGTTATTTTTAAGGTTTTTATTGTGGATTGAGTGAAAGTTTACAGGGCAGATCATCAGTTTTATAGTCAACAAATCATAAATTTGTTTCATTACAATGATTATAATTCCCTCCATGTACCTCCCTAACAGTATTTCTCTCTCTCTTTTTTTAAAAACAGGCATATATAATAATTTACACCACCAAAGGGCACATTCTGCAAGTCGGCCTCCTGGCTGCCAGCTCTTAGTTCCTCTCTTCCCATGAATCTAGAGTCCTTAACTACTCCATCTCTCCATTGCTCCATCTCTGCCTCCATCTCTGGTGTCGCTGCTTTTCTGGATAAGGTCCTGCATTCCGTTTGTGCTCTTCTCCCTTGTTGTTGTTGTTGTTTCTAGGCTGTAAGATTAACCACTCCCCAATTTTTGTTACAAAACTTCTACCTTTACAATTGTGACAGTCGCAATTAGTCATGATAACAATTATTCACTATTGAATCTAAGAATCCTTACCCCATCCCCTTTCACCTGCCCCATCTAGCCAAATGGTAGCTTTTCAGTGGGCACTCTTTCTTCTCCCACATACTCTTAAACTAAACTCCCCCTTGAAACCTTGTAAGCCAGTCACTTCATGCCTTTATTGCCCCCTCATTTTAGGTAGCCAATGTCTAAGTTGCCCATCCCTATTTACCCTGTGTACAGAGGGGATAGCATTGATACTTGATGTGAAGGCTCCTTTCTTCTCTGTTGGTATTTAGAGTTAGTTACTACCTCCATGAGTATAGGTCAAGTTCATCAAATTGTAGCAATTTACCCTTGTTTCCTTTATCAAAAGTGGTTTTGTTCTCTCTTTTTTTTTTTATCTACCTCTAGTTAAGTTCTGATTATGAAGCCATAGAGGCTAGGTCAAATGGGTACTATCTGCAAGTTTAGGTGTTCTTGTGCATCTCCCCTCTCTTCATATCAGCTGGATGCTTCACTCTCAGCTCGAGCCCTTTGTGGCTATGTCCTTGTCCATAGGCTCAGGTGTCCCCAGGTCTCACCACGCTTTGGACCATCCGCCCCTTCCTCTTCTCTCTCTCATCTCCAGGTCAACAGGAGTCTAATGAACATGGTTGAACTCAGCCCATTCCTTCATTGGTGCCTTTCTCCCTCTTCCACTCACCAGTAGACCAATGTGGTTGTCAGAAAGATTACATGCCTGTTCATGTGTTCCCTTTGGGTTTCAGTCTTAGAGGGGGGTTTGTCCTGAAGGAACTTGATTGCTTGCCTTGATGGATTCCTGGTGAACAGCTTGCTTATTCTTCTAGTAGTCTGTCATACTGGCACTTTTGTTTTGAGTTTTTCCTGATGATCTTCCTTTGAAGATGTATCTTCTGTCACTCTAGCGGTTACTCTAGCTGTTACAGGTTGGTCTGCTTGTCCTTTCTAAAGGGAATGTCCCACCTCAGAAGGTTCTGGATGGGGCTAGGCTTCTTTTTATTCTCCCAAATTAAAGAACATTGAAAAGGAACGCAATATAAGTCCCTGGTGGTGGTGGTGGTTATATGCCATGGAGTCAGTTCTGACTCATACCGACCCCATACAGGGTTTCTGAGGCTGTAAATCTTTACAGGAGCATAAAGCGTCATCTTTCTCCTGCAGAACAGCTGGTAGTTTCAAACTGCTGACCTTGTGGTTTGCAGCCCAATTCGTAACCACTACGCTACCAGAGCTCCTTGTAAGTCCTTGGAGGATGCCCAAATTTCCCCTGACAACTAATTATAACTAGAAAAACAGTTTTGTAAGCCCAACTTCCATTTATCAATATATGCAAGGCTAAAACCTTCTGTACTCTGGTCAGAACTATCATTATTGCCCATTAATGTGTAAAATTTGTGCTTCAAATCACATGCCTTTGTCTGCATGTGCAGCAAGCATGTACTGTTGGCTTTGACCCTGCCTGTGTATCTACAGTTGCTGATTTTGTCAAAATCTCTCGTGTTTCAGCTACAAGATTATAGTAATTAGTATTTGTGAATCTACATCAATAATTTTTCTGAGAATGAAGTAGCAATTAAAGGAAAAGAAGGAGAGAAAAAACCAAAATTTCAGCTCAGTTACTATGAATGTTGTAACTAATAATGTACTTAAATGTAGAAAGGTTTTACAAAACTATTTTGTTGTTAGTATTCATACAATCCAAGGAATATTATACTTATACATATTATTCTATGATTAAAACTGATAATACTTATTCCTAAGGAGTCCTGATGTGGCGCTGTGGGTTAATGCGCCAGACTGAAAAGCCATTTGAACTGAAAGGTTGGTGGTTCAAGCTCACCAACTGCTCCTTGGAAACCCTATACAGGGTTGCTATGGGTCGGAATCGACTTGACAGCACTTAACAATAACAACAATTCCTAAGCATTCTGTATGGTCTGGCATGGGAAAAAGTCCATGTGTAGGGGTGACCCTATGAGTTATTGGATTGGGTGACACCAATGCTTATGACACTGCTTGGTTAGGGGAATGCAGAACTGACCTCTCTCTGGTTAGTGAACCCAAACTATTTTCCTAACTATGGGCTCACTGCAGTGCCACTAATGAGTATTGCTTCCCAGTCTGTGGGCGTTTCATAAAAGTCATGCAAAACTTGCTGTTTACAACTGTAATTGTGGAGTTTGGACATGAAGTGAAGAACATACAATGTGGAATGAGCAACAGATCAGGCAGCTCCTTTTATTAGCACAGAAGCTGCACGTGTAGCCAGAGTTCACTAGCACACCGTGATGGTGTGAGAAGGTTAGCACTGCAGCACCAACAGCTGGGTGCCTGGCACATCCCTCCACTCCACCCACCTCCTGAGCCCCGCACTGAGCAGACAGCTCAGACTAGATGCCCTGTCTCAGTGTGCAGTCACCAAAGAGAAATGGAAATGAGGTGGGAAACCACCGCAAAGCACCTTCACCTGGAGGAGGACCAGCCTCTGATAAGGTATATATCATAACATATGTGAATATATACTGATAATCTATGCAAGTAAGTAATGAGGGCAATGGTGGTTTGGTGGTAGAATTCTCACCTCCTAGGTAGCATAGTGGTTACGAATCGGGCTGCAAACCGCAAGGTCAGCAGTTTGAAACTACCAGCTACTCCGGTGGGAGAAAGATGAGGCTTTCTGCTCCCGTAAAGATTTACAGCCTCAGAAACCCTGTTCAAGATCGCTATGGGTCAGAACTTGACGGCACATAACAACAACAACAACAGGTTTAATACCCAGGTAAGACCCAGGCTTAATACCCAGTCAGTGTACCTCAAGCTCATCTTTCAATAGAGGCCTGAGTGTCCGTAGAGGTTGCTGTGATATTGAACAGGTTGCAGAACATCTAGACTAAGACAGACCAAGAAGAAAGACCTAGTGATCGGCTTCTGAAAACCAACTGGCTCCACATCAGGGAGGGCTTCAGAGAGGAGACTTTTGAGTCAGAGATTGAAGGATGAGTAGAAGTTGGCCAGGCAGAGGTTTATAGGGTAGGGATAAGAGAAGAATGTGAGGGGGCAACTGATGTTGAAGAGAAATTTGTTTAGATAGAAACACAGTTCTATGGCGTTGAGCCATGTGGCCAGCACTATGCAAATGCCAACTCAAAGACTTCTGCCTCCCTCAGGTCTTCATCCTGAATTCTCCTTTCTTTTAAACTCGGTCAGACCCCCACATGTTGACTTGTATTGGAGTTCCCTGTCCGCGATCTCATCACTCTCAGAGCTGACTCTTGACTCTGTTTCATAAACAGTGACCTCTGCCCTCTTCTTGGTCTGACCCAGTGGGGCAATTCCTCCCCCGCCCCTTCCCAGGAACATTTGATAGTGGCTAGGGAGCAGTGTTCTTACTGGCATCTATAGGTAGAAGCCAAAGACTCAGCTAAATGCCCTACACTACACAGGACAGTACCGCATCACAAAGAATCATCCTGTCTTGTTCAAACTGTGAGGAAGCCTGGTAGTACAGTGGCAACAGTGTTGAGTTGCTAACCTAAAGGTTGGTGGTTCAAACCCACCAGTTTTTCCATGGAAGAAATTTGAGGTAATCTGCTTCTATAAAGATTTAGATCCTTGAACTGATTCGACAGCACTTAATAACAACAACAATCATGTTCTAGGCACTGGAGTAGTAGGTACCGCTCATACACATTCACAATAATTCATGGAATTACACATTATTGTCCCTACTTCATGGATTATGACATAGCTGAGGCTTAGAAAGATTAAGTCATTTTTTCAAATCACACAAGTGTTATGGACACAGCTGGAACTAGATCTCAGTCTTGTCTGACTCCAAGTTCATGTTTTTTTACTCCATCAGTCATCAGTCACTGTCTTCCTTCTCTCTAATGAAAAATGTTATGCTTCTCATGCTGTACAATGTGAGCTAAAAAGCCACAGGGAGGTGCTGAGGATAGGGGTGCATGGAGAACCTGGCCATTGCACCTGGAATTGCCCCACTTAAGAACCACTGGGTCAGACCAAGAAGAGGGCAGAGGTCACTGTTTATGAAGTAGAGTCAAGAGTCAGCTCTGAGGGTGATGAGACTAGAGACAGGGAACTCTGATACAAGTCAGCATGTGGGATCTGACACAGTTTAGAAGAAAGTTCAGGAGAATTCAGGAAGAAGGCCTGAGGGAGGCAGAAGCCTTTGAGTTGGCATTTGCACAGAGGCACCATTCACTCTATATCTTACGTGAATGGTGGCCTCTGGCATTGTGTGAGACTTAAACTTGGGAGGAAGGGCAATAAATAAAGAGATCCAAACTATCTGCATTAGTCCCAGAATAATGTAAAGACAAAGGTAACCAGCCCAAGCTTCAAGATCAGGTAAGGCTTCCCCACCACTGGTACCTGCAGGGCCCTGCACTAATGTTCATCAGCTGGCTACTTGGGCAACACAGCCCATTTCAAGGAAGCCGTGAAGGATACATTGTAAAGACATTACAGCGATGAAATGAATTGAGGGAATTTCAAAAATAAAACTCACAGCAGTTCAGTGCTTAGCACTCTTACTGGTTTGTAGATGAAATCATAAGAAAGTGGAGAAATCTGCCAAAGGTCACAGAGCCATGGCTAACACTTAAAATTCCAGGCCCACAAATTAAACAATTTTGCAATTGTCTCAGATGTTATTTCAAAGATCTGAGGGTACAAGTCAAGTATATATATATATGAAGCCGTTTATGTCCTCTGTTGTCATTGGGGATTCTGCAAAGCCAGAGAGTGGGGATGGTTTCATGATGGTCCCCATGAGCACATGGGATGCTTCTACAGAATGAGTAGCAGGCAAGGAAACTGAGAAAGAGGTAAGCATTTTCATCTATCTGTCTGTCTGTCTATCTAAACCATGCCATGTATTTCTGTGTGGATAGCCAACAGAGAACTCTAAAAAACAAAGTTTGCCCCCAAAAAGCAAAAGGTAATATAGTCCATCTATAATTTTATAGCCTTTTAATTTTATTAAATATGACCTGATCCTCCACCACTCGCCTGTCAGTTTGTCATACTGTGGTGGCTTGTGAGTTGCTGTGATTCTGAAAGCTATGCCACCAGTATTTTAAACAGCAGCAGGGTCACCCATGGTGGACAGGTTTCAGATGAGCTTCCAGACAAAGACAGACTAGGAAGAAGGAGTGATGAACTACTTCCAAATATTTAGTCACTGAACACTTTATGAATAGCAGAGAAACACTGTCAGATATACTGCCGGAAAATGAGCCTATCAGGTTGGAAGGCAGTCAAAATGAGACTGGAAGAGCTGCCTCCTCAAAGTAGAGTTGACCGTGATGATGTGAATGGAATAAAGCCCGTGGGAAAAAAGCCCATAGGACCTTCATTTGCTGATGGGGCACAACTGAAAATGAAGAGAAACAGCTGTAAACATTGAAAATCAGAACATGGAATGTACGAAGTATGAATCTGGGAAAACTGGAAGTTGTCAAAAATGAAATAAACGCATAAACACTGATATCTTAGGTATTAGTAACCTGAAATGGACAGGTACTGGCCATTTTGAATCTGATGACCACATGGTTTACTATGCCAGAAATCACAAATTGAAGAGGAATGGTGTTGCATTCATTGTCAAAAAGAACATATCCAGATAAGTCATGAGGTACAACACTGTCTGTGATAAGATAATACCCATGCGCCTACAGGGAAGCCCAATTAATACCACTGTTATTCACATGTACGCACCAACCACTAAAGCCAATGAGGATGAAACAGAAGAATTCTACCAACTTCTTCAATCTGAAATCGATCAACCATGCAATCAAGATGTATTGATCATTACTGGTGATTGGAATGCAAAGGTTGGGAGCAAAGAGGAAGGATCAGTGGTTGGAAAATATGGCCTTGATGATAGAAATGATGCTGGAGAAAGCATGATAGAATTCTGAAAAACCAATGATTTGTTCATTTCAAATACCTTCTTTAGACAGCATAAGAGATGACTATACACATGGGCTTCACCAGATGGAATACATAGAAATCAAATTGACTACGTATACAGAAAAAGATGATGGAAAAGCTCCATGTCATCAGTCAACACAAGGCCAAGGGCAGACTGTGAAACAGACCATCAATTACTCACATGCAAATTCAAACTGAACCTGAAGAAAATGAAAACAATTCCACAAGAGCCAAAATATGACCTTGAATATATCCCACCTGAATTTAGAGATCATCTGAAGAACAGATTTGATACATTAAACACTAAAGACAGAAGACCAGAAGACTTGTGGGACGACATCAAGAACATCATACATGAAGAAAGCAAAAAGTTATTGAGAAGACAAAAAAAGAAGGAAAAGGTCAAAATGGATGTCATTTTGCTGAAATTTGCTCTCCAGTGTAGAGACGCTAAAGCAAATGGAAGAAATGAGGAGGTCCCAGAGCTGAACAGAAAATTTCAAAGATCAGCTTGAGACGATAAAGCCAAATATTACAAAAAATGTGCAAAGATCTGGAATCAGAAAACCAAAAAGGAAGAACACGCTCAGCATTTCTCAAACTGGGAGAACTGAAGAAAAAATTCAAGCCGTGACTTTTGTTATTGAAATATTCTCTGGGACTATTATTGAATGATGCAGAAAGCATCAAGAGAAGATTGAAGGAATACACAGAGTCACTGTACCAAAAGGACATGGTTAATGTTCAACCATTTCAAGAAGTAACATATGATCAAGAGCCAATGATACTGAAGGAGGAAGTCCATGGTGCACTGAAGGAATTGGCAAAGAACACGGCATCAGGAATTGATGGAATAAAAATTGAAATCTTTCCAGAAAGTGAGGCGGCACGTTTATCTCTGCCAAGAAATTTGGAAGACAACTATCTGGCCGACTGATCGGAAGAGATCCATATTTGTGCCCATTCCAAAGAGAGGTGACCCAATGGAATACAGAAATCATCAGACAATCTCTTTGATATACCATGCGAGTAAAGTCTTGCTAAAGGTAATACAGAAACAGCTACAATCACACATTGACAGAGAACTTCCAGAGGTTCAAGCCGATTTCAGTAGAGGCCGTGGAATGAAGGATATCATTGCTGATGTCCGATGGATCTTGACTGAAAGCAGAGCATATCAGAAAGATGTTTACCTGTGCTTTATTGACTATGCAAAGGCTTTTGATTGTGTGGATCATGACAAGCTATGAACAACATTGTGAAGTATGAGTATTCCGGAACACTCAATTGTGCTCATGAGTAATCTTTACCTGGACCAAGAAGCAGTTGTTCGAACAGAACATGGGAACACTGAATGGTTTAAAATTAAGAAAGGTGTGCAACAAGGTTGTATTTTTTTTCACCATACTTATTCAAACTGTATGCTGAGCAAATAATTCGAGAAGCTGGGTTCTATGAAGAAAAATATGGCATCAGGATTGGAGGAAGACTCATTAACAACCTACAATATGCAGATGATACAACCTTGCTTGCTGAAAAGAAGAGGACTTAAAACATTTACTGATAAATATCAAAGAGCACAGCCTTCGGTATGGATTACATCTCAATGTAAAGAAAACAAAAATCCTTAACCCTGGAACAATAAACAATGGAGAAAAGATTGAAGTTTTCAAGGCTTCATTCTTTTGGATCGACTATCAACACTCATGGGAGCAGCAGTCAAGAAATCAAACGATGTATTGCATTAGGCAAATCTGCTGCACAAGATCTTTCTAAAATGTTGAAGAACAAAGATGTCATCTTGAGGACTAAGGTGTGGCTGAACCAAGCCACAGTATTTTCAATAACCTCATATGCGTGCGAAAGCTGGACAGTGAATAAAGAAGACCGTAGAAGAATTGATGCTTTTGAGTTACAGTGTTGAAGGAGAATATTGGAAGTGCCAAGGGATGCCAAAAGAACCAGCAGATCTGTTTTGGAAGAAGTGAAGCCAGAGTGTTCCTTGGAGGCCAAGATAGCCATACTTCATCTCTCATACTTTGGACATATTGTCAGAAGGGACGAGTCACTGGAGTAGGATATCATGTTTGGTAAGGTGGAGGGTCAGAGAAAAAGAGGAAGACCCCAACAAGATGGATTGGCCAAGTGGTAGCATCCATGGACTCAAGTGTGGCAACAGTAGTGAGGTTGGCCCAGGATTGGGCGGTGGTTTGTTCTGCTGTGCATAAGGTCGCTATGGGTCGGTACCGACTTGATGGCACCTAACAACAACAACAACCTGATCCTGGCATGGCACTGTAAGATAAGCACTGGACTGCTAATTGCCAGTGGTGGTTCTAACCCACCAGCCGCTCTTCAGAAATCCTGTACAGGGTAACTCTGAGTCACAACCAACTTGCGGGCACTTAACATAACAACAACCACCTGATCCAACCTGGAGTTCATTCCCCAACTTAAAATAGAATGCTTCTGACTCATCTCGAATCTTTATATTCTGAGTCAAAAAACAAAACAAAAATCCAGCAAAAAACACCTCCTGAAGCATAAATATGCCAGAAAGAATTAAAGTCCCTTTCATCTTTCATTTTCTATAGTTAAGAAGTTACCTTCTCATAGGAGCTTCCCACCCCTCACCCCGCCCCATCCGTGCCTTTTACAGTCTAGGAGATTTAGGCAGGAAGAATGGGAAACATCCTCAGTTCCTGCCTTGTCCTCTTTCTTTCCTTTCATGGGGTAATAAGCAAGTGCTTGGGAGTAGCTGGGAACAGTATGTAGCAACACATGAACCACTATTAGCTTAGTCTGTCTCCCTCTCTAGACTGAAGCTTCATTAGGTCAGGGACCTGAACAAAGCTGACCTGCCACTCTCCACTTCTGGCATAAAATAATACTCAATACATGTTTTGTTGCATGAGCAAATGAATGAATGAGTGAGTGACTGGATAAATAAAGAGTCTATGGGGAGACCCAGTATTGTATTTTTTACCGTCAGAAGAAATTTTCCAGGCTGTTACACTAATTAGGGCTAATATTCTCAGTTATTTTGAGGATTGCTTGAAACTTGCTGCTAATTTAAATAAAATGGTTACGTTTACTCATTAACTAATTAGCATGCTTCCCAGCAGCTTCATGTCACTAATTTGATTAGTTACACTGTGCTTTCTCCTAAGCAGGGCCCTCTCTGAGACCTGGGGAAATCACAACTATATATATCACAGCAGATGCTGTAAACAGTTAAGCAGAATAGCTCATAGGATTTAAATACAGATATGACCCAGCTCCTCTCTAGCCCAAGTCACCTTTAGAGCCGGAATTCTATAAACTGCGCCACACTGTATGAGGTTCCACACCCACAAAAAAAAAATCCTATTACTACACCAATTGATTCTTCAAGGAAAAGGAAACTTTCCAAAATATGAACACTTCATGAAAAACAAGGTAATACAATATGCTTGATAAATACATAAATGAATAAAACACTGGAAGAGAAACTAGAAGTCAAAATACTGGTATCCTTCCTGCTCTTGAAATCCCAGCATCATGCTTGTTGTTACGTGCTGTAGAGTCCATTCTGACTCATAATGACCTTATTGTGCACAACAGAAGGAGCCGCTGCCCAGACCTGCTTCACCCTCACAATTGTTATGTTTGAGTCCAATGCTGCAGCCACTATGTCAGTCCATCACATTGGAGGGTCTTCCTCTTTTTCAATGATCCTCTACTTTACCCAACAATTTTCCAATTTAACACTTTAAAGAGGTCTTTTGCAGCAGATTTGTCCAGTGCAATACATGGTTTGAATTCTTGACTGCTGCTTTCATGAGCACGGAATGTGGATCCAAGTAAAATTAAATTTTTGACAATTTCAGTATTTTCTTCATTTATTATGATATTGTTTATTGGTCCAGTTGTGAGGATTTTGTTTTCCTAAAATTCAGTTGTAATTCGTACTGAAGGTTGTATTCTTTGAGCTTCATCAGCAAGTGCTTCACGTCCTCCTTACTTTCAGTAAACAAGATTGTGTTATCTACATATCACAGGTTATGAAGCATCCTCCAATCTTGATGCTGTATTCTTCTTCATGTAGTCCAGATTTGGGATTATTAGTTTAGTTTACAGATTGAATAAATCCATCTATAATTTTATAACCTTTTAATTTTATTAAGTATGACCTAATCCTGGTGTGGCACTGTAGGATAAAAATACAACCCTGGTATACACCTTTCCTGATTTTAAACTACATACTATAAACTTGTTCTGTTCGAACACGGCTTTTGTTGCTTTAGCTACTCTATGCTTAATAGCAAGTTTCAGAGTTTCTTCTGACTTCCAGCCTCTTGGACTAATCACAGATTCTATATGAGCACCATTAAATGTTCTGGAATTCCCATTCTTCACTGTGTGATCCAAATTCTGTTATGATTCACACAGTCAGATGCATGTGCGTAGTCAATAAAACACAAGTAAACATCTTTCTGGTACTCTCTGCTTTCAGTCAAAATCCATCCGACATCAGCAATGATATCTTTTGTTCCACATCCTCTTTTGAATCTGGCTTGAGTTTCTGGCACTTCCTACTGATGTACTGCTGCAAGAGTTTTAAATTATCTTCAGCAAAATTTTACTTGCATGTTATAATAATGATATTGTTCCATAATTTCTGCATTCTGTTGACTCACCTTTCTTAGGAATGGGCACAATATGGATCTCTTCCAATCAGTTGGTCAGGTAACTGTCTTCTGAATTTCTTGGCAAAGACTAGTGAGTGCTTCCAGCACTGCATCAGTTAGTTGAAACACTTCAGTTGGCATTTTGTCAGTTCCTGGAGCCTTGTTTATCACCAACGCCTTCAGAGCAGCTTGGACTTCTTCCTTCAGTACCATTGGTTCTTGATCATATGCTACTTCCTGAAACGGTTGAACATCAATCAGTTCTTTTTGGTGCAGTGACTGTGTATGCCTTCCATCATCTTTTGATGCTTTTGTACTGTTCAATATTTTGCCCATGGAACCCTACAATATTGGGAGTCAAGGCTTGGAAAGAATTTTCCTTCAGTTCTTTGAGCTTGAGAAATGCTGAACATATTCTTCCCTTTGTGTTTTGTAACCCCAAGCCTTTGCACATTTCATTGAATTACTTTACTTTGTCTTCTTGAAGTCCTTTGAAAATTTCTGTTCAGCTCTTTTACTTCATCATTTCCTCCAATCACTTTAGCTATTCTATGTTTAACAGGAAGTTTCAGAGTTTCTTCTGATGTCCAGTATGGTCTTTTGTTTCTTTCCTGTCTTTTTAATAAGGTTTTGCTTTCTTCATGTATGATTTCTTGATGTCACCCCTCAACTCTTTTGGTCTTCAGTTATTACTGCCTAATCCATCAAATCAGTTCTTGAGATTGTCTCTAAATTCAAGTGGGATATATTCAAGGTCATATTTTGGTTTTCATAGACTTGTTTGCATTTTCTCCAACTTCAACCTGAACTTACATGAGCAATTGATGGTCTGTTCTGCAGTTGGCCCTGGCCTTGCTTTAGCTGATGATATTGTCTCCATTGTCTCTTCCCACAGATGATTCCTACATATTCCATCTGGTGAAGCCCATGTGTATAGTTGCCATTTATGTTGTTGGAAAAGGTTCTTGCAATGAATAAATTATTAATCTTGAAAAGTTCTATCATGATCTCCAGTGTCATTTCTATCACCAAGATCATATTTTCCAACTACTGATCCCTTTGTTTTGTTTTCAACCAACCAGATTCTCTATATTTCTCATCCTGACAAATTGCAGGAAAGTATCAAACACAGGATCACTCAGAGCCTTGCTTCTCTCCCATATGTGATCTATTGGTGGTGATACTTGGTATAATTTTGTTTCTCATGAACCACTCTTGGTTCCAAATGTTTTAGAGGTTGGGTTCTCTAGAGCAGCAAAATTAGTGAGGCTTATATCTGTATATAAAAAGAGAGGAAATGGCTCACACAGTCGTGGAGGTGGGCAGGTCCCAAGTCCATTGGTCAGATGTCAGGCTAGAGGCTTCTGACTCATGTAGCTGCAGGACTGATGAACCAAGGTGGGCAGGTCAGATGGCAGGTGGGTAGGTCAGCAGGGTAAGATGGCTGGTTGTTGATAACTTCCAGGATCAGTAGGAGATCATCAGGTCAGACGGCAGGCAGGCAGATCAGGCAGCTAAGACGGCTGGCTGTTGATGGCTCCCAGGATTGACGGACAAAGAACAGACACAGGCTCATTTCCAAAGAAACAGTAGTTGGATGGTGAGCCAGATGCAGAAACCAGGTGCAGCAAAGAAAAGTAAGTAAGGTTTTCTCAAGTGTTCAATATATTCCAATTCTTCAAAATGGAACTCCACACCCCTGAGGAAACATCTTTTCAATTGACTGGCTGCTCATAGCAGATCTCATCATGGAGGATTTGTTGTGGTTGTGAAGTGCCATCAAGTCGGTTCCAACCCATAGTGACCCTGTATAGGGTTTCCAAGGAGCAGTTGGTGAGCTTGAACTGCTGACCTGCAGTTCAAACCAACTTTGCAGTCCAGCACATTAACCCACAGGGTCTTACCTTCCAAACCACTGAGACTCCTGTTCCAGTCAAGTGGACACAAAGCCTTCACTATCACACACCCTAATAAGACTAAAATGATTATATTACTGAGAAACCTTGCCTGCAAACATCCTTGATCACAAAGACATGTTTAATTATGTTTTGTTTGGATTAAACTGTGCATATATGAACTGGAACCTTAGTAGTGGTGGCTGGTTGTGTGCTATGGAGTCAGTTCCAACTCATAGCAACCCTGTACAGGGTTTCCAAGGCTATAAATTTTTATGGGAGCAGAAACCTTGATCTTTCTCCCATGAAGAAGCTGGTAGATTTGAACTTCTGACCTTGCAGTTAGCAGCCCAATTCATAACCCACTATGCTACCAGGGCTCCTAGGAACCCTAGTAGCAACATTTTGACTTATGCTTGTATAATTTTTAAGATACAAAAGTCCAAGCTCTGGCAGTTGTGAAGACTTGAAGATACAATAATAATAACTGCTTGTCTTCAGCTGTAGAGCATAAATTTCATAAGGGCAATGACTTCTGATTCATAACTGCTCCCTAGGGTCAGGAGTGGGATCTGGCACATGGTAGACATCACACTCACTTTTTTTGATACAATAGTTTTTTGAAATAGTTAATGAATTTAAACATCATAGAATTCTAGTTTAAGCATGCCCTTAGTGATTTCTTAGCTTAAGATTATATAATGACAGTGGAATCTTTCATGTTGTCCCTGTTGTTGTTGTTAAGTGTAGTTGAGTCAGTTCCAGCTCATAGTGACCCTGTATAGGGTTTCCAGGGAGTGACTGGTAGATTTGAACCACTGACCTTGCAGTTAGCAGTCCAGTGCTAATCCTACAGCACCGTACCAGGACTCTATCAGCCAACCAAATTTGACTCAGACACCACTAAAGATGGAGAGGTCACTATTGCCTGAGACAGTGACTGGAGAGAATTTTCTTATACTCAGTCAAAAATCCATGTCTTAGCATATTGGAAGGAGTCTTGAATCTTTCTAGGCTAAGCAAGTCCTACTCTTTTAGCCAAGGGCATGATCTTGAGTCATTTTATCCATTAAATAATCAGGTGTGGTGCTATAGGATCAGCGCTGGAATGGGGACCACAAGGTTTGTGATTCAAACCCATCAGCTGCTCTTTGGAAACCCAATACAATGTCACTATGAGTCAGCACCAACATGACAGCACTTGACAACAACAATAATCTCATAATGATAGGCAATATGTAGTGAAGAATGATTGCTAAAATTCTTTGTCTAAATGCTTTATTTAATAATAAAGTACATCAATTTATTTAATGCTCATAAAAACTCTACTAGGTAGGTAAGGGAATTGAGGAATAAGGAGGTTATGAAACCCATCGAGGAATCTATGTAGTAAGTGATATTATGACTGGGATGTAAGCCCAGGTGTTGTTGTTAAGGGCCTTTGAGTCAGTCCCAACTCATATTCCGAGGAGCAGGTGGTGAGTTTGAACAGCCAATCTTGCAGTTCCAACCACCATTATCCCACAGCATCACACCAGAACTCCTAAGCCCTGGTTCTTCTCTTTTTCCTGGGCCATACAAACGATTAATGCATTACTCACCTGCAAACTAAACGTTGGAGGTTTGAGCCCATCTGGAGGTGCCTTGGAAGACTGACCTCTCTGATCTACTTCTGAAAAATCAGGCACTGAAAACTCTATTAAGCACAGTTCAACGCTGACCCACATGGTGTTGCCATTGATCAGAACTGACTTCATGGCAACTCGTTAACTGGTAGTCTGGTTCTCAAACACTACATATGGCTTCATCACTTGCCTTTCAACATTTTAATGCTTCCTATCAAACATGATGTGATGCCCAGAGAATATGTGACCTTCCTAGCAAAGGTCAGAAAGACCACCTTGGGATGGTCTCTATTCCCCAGACAACAGTGTGAGGCATCGCACACCTCTCCTGGAATTGTGTAGGGAACAACAAGCACAACTAAATGTAGCAATCCTGGTGTGATTTCTTGAACTTTCGTGGGTCCTCCTTGGCCTTTGTGGCTAGGGCAACAAGAAAGATTTTGCTGAGAGCTACATACTTCGGACATATTGTCAAGAGGGAGCAGTCGCTGGATAAAGATATCATGTTTGGTAAGGTGGAGGGTCAGAAAAAAGAGGAAGACCTCCAATGATATGGATTGGCCAAGTGGCAGCATTGATGGACTCAAGCGTGGCAACAGTAGTGAGGTTGGCCCAGGATCGGGCAGTGTTTCGTTCTGCTGTACATAAAGTCATTATGAGTCGGTACCGACTCGATGGCACCTAACGACAACAACAACCAATAGGAGAGGGAATGCGTGTTTAAGAAGTCTCATTAGGTCCTCAGTAGGACCAAGTCTGGGGAGTTTGGGGGTTCTTAGGGCCTGTATCTGTCCACATTTTCTTTCTGAGATGAACCTGGACCTTTTTCTTAGATAGTATATCCATGACTATCTCCTTTCCCATTTTTTTCCTTGAGCCAATGAAGCGCTTGAGGGCTGACAAATGCTTTTGGTAAGCCTTTCCAGCCAGAAGCCCTACCTCCTCACCATCCCTCATCCCCTTACCCTGCACCCATTCCTGGTGGATGGATGAATTTAAGCCATGGCCCTCTGAGAGGTCAAGGACACAGAACTCCAGAGAGATCCAGTCCTCTGCATTTCCTAACTCACCGGGCAGTCCTGACTCTACAAATTCCCACCACATTCCTGTTCCCTCTTCTGGGAAATATGTCTGGATCCAAGGTTGTTCCCAAACCTCCTTACGTCTGAGCACTAATGGCTGCACATCTTACAAACCTGATGAGAGAGAGAGCAACTGGGAGTCAGTGTTCCTATATGGACTGATTACATGAGTGCTCTTGTGGCTTTGGGGATGGGTTATAGGGACCTGAATCTGAGACACACTGCAGATGCACATCAATGAACTAATTCACAAAGCAATCAAGGTAAGTAGCTCCCAGAATGCCTGGTAGGCATAGCATAAACTGTGTGGATCACGACAAGCTATGGATAGCATTGGGAAGAATGGGTATTCCAGAACACTTAATTGTGCTCATAAGGAACCTGTACATACACTAAGAGGCAGTCATTCAAATAGAACAAGGGGATACTGAATGGTTTATAATCAGGAAAGGTGTGCATCAAGGTTGTATTCTTTTACCATACTTATTCCATCTGTAGCCTGAGCAAATAATCCGAGTAGCTGGATTATATGAAACAAAACACAGCATCAGGATTGGAGGAAGACTCATTAACAACTTGTGATATGCAGATGATACAACCTTGCTTGCTGAAAGTGAATTAGGACTTAACATACTTGCTGATGAAGATCAAAGACAACAGCTTTCAGTATGGATTGCATCTCAATGTAAAGAAAACAAAAATCCTCAAAACTGGACCAGTAAATAACATCATAATAAATGGAGAAAAGATTGAAGTTGTCAAAGACTTCATTTTGCTTGGATCCACTATCAACACTCATGGAAGCAACAGTCAAGAAATGAAACAAAATATTGTATTAGGCAAATCTGCTGCACAAGACCTCTTTAAAGTGTCAAGAGCAAAAATGTCAGTAAGGTACGCTTGACCCAAGCCATGATATTTTCAACAGCCTTAAATACAAGTGAAAACTGGACAATGAATAAGGAAGACCATAGAAAAATTGATGCATTTGAGTTATGGTGTTGGAGAAGAATATTAAAAATACCATGGACTGCCAGAAAACAAGCAAATCTGTGTTGAAAGAAGTATAGCCAGAATGTTTCTTAGAAACCATGATGGAGAAACTTCATCTTTCATACTTTGGAAATGTCAGGAAGGACCAGTCCCTGGAGAAGGACATCATACTTGGTAAAGTGGAGGATCAGAGAAGGAGATGGATAGACACAGTGGCATCAGCAAGGGGCTCAAGTGTAACAACATTTATGAGGATGGAGGATGGTGCAGGACCGGGCAGCATTTTGTTCTGCTTTGCATGGGTCGATTATGAGTCAGCATTTTGTTCTGCTTTGCATGGGCTCATTATGAGTCAGTATTTTGTTCTGCTTTGCATGGGTCGATTATGAGTCAGCATTTTGTTCTGCTTTGCATGGGTCGATTATGAGTCAGCATTTTGTTCTGCTTTGCATGGGTCGATTATGAGTCAACATTTTGTTCTGCTTTGCATGGGCTCATTATGAACATTTTGTTCTGCTTTGCATGGGCTCATTATGAGCTTGAACAGGTCGGCTGTTCAAGCTTACCAGCTGCTCCTCAGAAACCCTATACAGGGTCACTGTGGGTCGGAATGGACTCGCTGGCACTCAGTAACAACAACAATAGCACAAACTCAAGGCTTCCCAGGCCAAAAGAGGGGTAAATGGATTGTAAGTTGGAAAAGCTGGGTCTAGAGATGGCGCAGTCCAATTTCCTCAGTTTGCAGATAAGTCAGGCCCAGATGAAATTAATCAATTGTTACAGATAATAGAATAGTCATTAGCTTTGGGAGGGAGTATTGAGGAGGAACAAGAAAGCCCACTGGGATGAAGACATTCTTCTCTGTCTTAACTTGGGTGGTTATTATAGAGGTTTATGCAAATACAGCAATTTATTGAACTGTACACTTAAGATTTGTGAACTATAAAACTATACGTCAATATAAGTCATACTTAAGTTCCTGCATCCATAAAGACAAACCAATGGTACAGAGAAGATTAAGGTAATGATACCTTAATCTTAATCATTGCAAATATGTGGGAAGACCAAGTCGAGGCCTCCTATCTCCTGATGGCCAGTTCACTGCCCTTACCCCTACTCTACTGTATTTTTGCTATGGTGGATTTTGATCAGAGCAGTAACCCATGGCAAATAAGTCATGAGGTCAAAGAAAGTCAGTCCAATGTAGGTTGGGGCTAGAAGCTTGAGGTTGCTTACACTGATTGAGAATCAGGCTTAATGTGTAGTAATAATATTATTACAACAATAATAACGCTCACCTTTATTGAGCACTTACTAGGAACCAGGCACTATTTTAAATGTCTTACATGTATTTAATCCTCACAATAATCTATATTATTAAATCACATTTTGCAAATTAGAAAATAGGCCCAGATATATAAATGTGATCACAGTTTCACAATCAGAAAATCTTAGAGCTGGAATTTGAATCCTGGCAACCTAGCACCAGAATCCGTGCTTTTAATTACAACACAGATGGCCTCATATTGAATCATCTGCAGCTGGTGCAGGACTGGCAGTCTCTCTCTGTTCAGGCTGATACCCACCATACCCACCCTTTGTCTAGTGGTCCAGATAAACACCCACCCCTGTGGATATTTAAGTTTGTTCAAAGAAAAATTATCACCTGGATCATAAGTAAATTCCTGGAATTTCCAAAAAAGTCAAAGCTCTTGTGACCTGGCTGTCTTAGTTCACATTCAGGTACCACATGAGTATGTTCTGGGCTAAACAGCCAGATGCCTGATAGCACTGATAATCAGGAAAATGCAAATAAATGCAATTTAATGCAAATTAAGACCATAATGTACTACTACTATCCTGCCGTGCTCCCAAATGGCTATAGTTTTGAAGACAGACAACAATATTAAGTGTTGATGAGAGTTGGGAGCAACTGGAACTCTAATATATGGTGAGTGGGAGTAAAAATGGGTACAACCACTATGGAAAAATGTTTAGCTCGTGTCTACTAAAGCTACGCAGTTGACTCAGCAATTGTAACCCCACATATGTAACCAACTGGTGTGGCACTGTGGGTTAATGCGCCAGACTGCAAAGTCATTTGAACTGCAAGGTCAGCGGTTCAAGCTCACCAGCTGCTCCTTGGAAACCCTATATAGGGTCGCTATGGGTCGGAACTGACTCGAAGGCACTTAACAGCAAAAACAGCATATGTGACCAACAGAAATGGGTGTATATATGTGCCAACGACATGAGTAAGGATGTTCATAGCAGTTGTATTCATAATAGTACAAAACTGTCAACAATACAAATGTCTATAAATGGTAGAATAAATAATGAAGTATGTTGTTTTGGTTGTTGTGTGCTCTCGAGTTGATTCTGACTCATATTGACTCTGTTTATGGTTTCCGAGGAGCAGCTGGTGAGTTTGAACCACCGACCTTGCAGTTCAAACCTGACCTTGTGATCAAGTGCTTATCCTACAGTGTTACATTGAAGTAGGGCATATTTATAAAATGGAATCCTATACAGTAATGAAAATGCACAAACTACAACTCACAAACATGACGAAAGAAAGAAGCCAAAGTGAGTATATACTATCTGATATTACTTATATAAAGTTCAAAATCAGACAATAAGCTTTTTTCTTTATCTGAGTGCTGGTTACATAAAATATGTTTCCTCTGTAAAAATTCACTAAGCTGTACACTTACAGTTTGTATGCCTTCTGTTTGTATGTGAAACTTCAATAAAATCTTTACAGAAATAATCACCATCGATTTGAAGATGTGACAGCATTGTAGTAATAAAAAACGAATTGCTATAGTTTAATTTGCTGATTTGCAGTTGACATCACAGAAGCTTAGCCCACCAAAATAATGAGGTACAGAAATCATAATGCAACCCCCTGGAAGTCTTTGTGTTCTTACATAAAGTAACACAAATATCATCACGTTCTTCAGTCATGTGTTTAGGCAGGTAACAACACTTTGAAACACTAAATTGCAATTGCACAAAGATTCATATCTGATAGTCAGAGATATGTAATTTTTATCATTATGTATTTCTGGGGTTAAGATAACAAAGTCTGAAATGGTTGTTAAGTCAGAACAGGTCAGTCTATAGTACTCTAGGTCACTTGTTGTCCACTGCACATTGTTGAATAGACTATTTCCCTTACTTGTGTCTCGGCATCCTCTTTGGGAATCTGAGAACTAGATCATGAATGTAGAATTTTCCAGGGTAACTTATTTTCCTGGTAGCACACCTTCATTCTTTAGCAGGTGAAGGTCATAAGAACTGGAAAGGAGTCCCAAAGCTATAAATTTTGGCTTCAGCTATGATGCACCAAAGGGTTTCTGAAATACACTCAGAGGGGTTCTTGAGTCATCCAAATGTTTGGGAGAAGCCCTAGATCCATCCCTCTAGAGGAGGGAGTAGCTCCTGGAACCAGGACTGTGACGTATCCATAACTTTCCCAAAGGAGGTATTCCTCTTTGAAAAAAGTCACACTGCCTTCAGCCCACCCCATCCTAGCATCCGAGCATCTACTCCTCCAACCTCCTTTCAAGCAAGTCCAGTGTGACCACCCTCATTTTTTCATAGGTACACATCCTAATGAACAGCCTGTTTGCCTCTGGACCCAATGTATGACAGCTTTCCCCACATCAGACACACCCATGCACACACCCTGTCACTTGGCTCCCTCAAGAGACTCACCTGGGGCGTCATCCCATGGCAGATGTACATAATGGGAACATTCTCTGTGTCTGGTCCCTGATCAAGACACAAATCAGTCTTCAGGGAGTTCTGCAGCTGAACATCACAGGAGAGATGGCCACACCAAAGAAAAAGAAAGAGAAAGTAATTGCATTAAATCAGGAGAAGCAGGCATTCCACAGCCACATACTCTGTTTCCAGCATCCACCCAAGGCCCATTGAATATTATGGAAAGCAACAAGCATGAGATTTTGTCTTGCCTTAAGGAGCTGAGGAAAGATCAGCGTCCTTTGAAGGGACAACATCCACATCTAGTTAAATAGCAAACTGTGTTTTGAAAGCGTGGTGGTGGTGGTGGTAGTGTGCCGTGGAGTCGGTTCCAACTCACAGCGACCCTGCATAGGGTTTCCAAGGCTGCAGATCTTTACAGGAGCAGAAAGCCTCATCTTTCTCCCGTGGAACAGCTGGTAGTTTCGAACTGCTGACTGTGAGGTTAGCAGCCTGACTTGTAACCACTACACTACCAGAGCTCCTTTTTGAAACAGTAGATAGGGTGAAAATAAATGATACACACATACACATAAATGGTGGTAGGCTCTTAATTCCCAGTATTTCCACAGGGGTGGTATGATGGCCTTCGGTGATCCATGGAGATAAGTCTTTGCCTCTGGGAGTTGGGCAAAGTGTGTAACATGTTAGCTGTGTTCAGGTCTAGGGCATCCTCTGGGACCAGGGCCTTTCAGCCTCTTGCAGATCTAGCGAGAGTTTTGCCATAGCAGATAAGGGGTCTCCAGAACAGGTCTGATGAAAGGATAAGACAGAAGGTATTCCTCACTGTCTCCTACAGCCCCATGGCAATGTCTGGGTAAGAGTTCCAATATTCAACTTTCCCTTCAGGCTTAAGTTCACTCTTAGCCTACAGAAAGGGCACAGTCCACAAGACTCTGATCACCAGTCAACTGAGAAGATCGGTGGACACCCATCTACAGCTTATACTGTGTTATTAATTCACTTTCCTTTCCTGTCTCCCCTCCATCTTCTCTCTCTGGAGTCTGACCATCTCATCATTCATTCTCGAATCCTGTTTTAGGAATCTAAATAAGAGAACTGGAGACTGCAGTCAGTGGGTAGTGGCCAGTGATATTGGAAATGAGGACCTATGTGTGCAAGCAGAGAAGCCAACTGTGATCAAGGAGAGGCAGACAGACTTAGACAGGAGAGATCACTGTGCCCTAGCCATGGCTCTCAGCTTGAGTACTCTCCTGGTCCAGCATATTTCAGTTTCCAATCCATAAAGAGCCTGGCGGGTCTACCTTCTACCATCCTTAACCTGAGCTAGCTGAAATGCACTTCTCACCTTAGCAATCAAAAGAGATTCACTCCTTTAGTTCAACTTTGAACGAAACACTAGACAGGCCTATGAAGTGAATCATAGCATCATGGAAAAACAGACATCTTAGAACACTCAACCACAGCAGACCAAAAGGCAGCATTTACCCCCAAACAAACTCGGAAGGCAGGAAAGGACAGGAAAGAAGGATGAATGGAAACAGAAACCAAGAGAGAAATTGGGAAGAGTACTGTTACATTATAAGGAGCTCTGGTAGTGTAGTGGTTATGAATCAGGCTGCAAAGCACAAGGTCAACAGTTTGAAACTACCAGCTGCTCCATGGGAGAAAGATGAGGCGTTCTGCTCCTGTAAAGATTTACAGCCTCAGAAACCCTGTACAGGGTCGCTATGAGTCAGAACCGACTCCATGGCACATAACAACAACAACAACAACTGTTACATTGGAGATTGCAACCAATGTCACAAAACAAAAATGTGTGTAAATTGTTGAGTGAGAAACTAATATACTCTGTAAACTTTCACCCAAACCACAATAAAAAGTTTACAAAAATATATCTCTCTTCAGTGGACTGCAGGTGGGTCATCTACCCGGAGAAGGGCAGAGACAAACAGTGGCTGAGTTTTTGTAGTTCTGATGTCTTGTGACAGAAATGGGATGAACTCAATGAAGGGGCATGAAATGAACCAGAAAACCAGAAGCACACATGTGCTCTGTACACACGCTGCTCTTCACAGGGAACAAGGGACAGAATCAAAATCCTCTCTCCTGACCTTAGAGATCTGAAGACAATCTCCCCAGACAGGGGCCCCAGAAGCATCTATGCTGCAGATTTGGCACTGTAAACTGGCTGTGGCTTGCCTGTGTGCGGGGAACACACATAAACACATTCTGGACTTCTGCTGAGGGTGGAGGGGTGGGTATCACATCTAAAGCCAAGTGAGGCAATCCATTAGTGAGACCTGTTGTTATTGCAAAGAGAAGGCCCAGAGGGTCCTGGCGTCAGGCTTGTTTTTCCCGTGGGTTCGGGTGAGGGGGTGTGTGCCTTTTAATAAGTGTCCCTGGCTCTGGGTCACCCCTCTTCATTAAGTAGGTGGCTTAGTGATGTGTTTGAGACAGATAGACTGGGACCGGGATTCTGGCTCCAGCTGTGTGGTCTTTACTCTTTACTGTCTGTTTTCTTTTCTCTAAAATAGGGATGATCATAGTGCTGACCTCATAGGGCTGTTAGGAGGACTAAGTGAAACAATACAAGTGTTGAGTGCAGGACCTGACAAACAGCAAATGAGTAATAATTGTTAGCTGCTATTAGTCCTGCTATCACCTTCCTGAGAGCCATTTGGGGAAACTGGCTTTATGAATGCATCTGCATGCCAGGTACCAGGTGAAGTACGTTCCATAGGTTAGCTCATCTAAGCCTCAGAATACTCCAGCCAGGTGGGTAACATGATCTCTTTAAAGGATGAAGGACGGTGGTGTAATGCTGATCCAGTTGTGAGGATGCTTCCACATGCTGGCTTGGCTTCTCTTTGCCTGACTAAACCCTCCTCTTCCGCTTCTCCTTAGGGCCTCAGCTTATCTTCCACTTTGGAAGACTTCCTTGACACAGCCTGGGGGTAAGGCCTGCTCTACAATTCACTAGCACCTCCCCCCCACCCCCCCATTTCTCTTACAACGTTGTTGTTGTTAAGCGTCGCCAAGTTGGTTCTGACGCATAGCGACCCTAGTTTCCAAGGAGGGGCTGGTGGGTTTGAACTGCTGACCCTGTGGTTAGCAGTTCAGGGCTCATCCTACAGCACTACAGTGGGACTACTCTTTTACTATGTTGTTGTTAAGTACCGTGGAGTCGGTTCCGACTCATAGTGACCCTGCACAGGGTTTCCGAGGCTGTATATCGAGCAGAAAGCCTCATCTTTCTCCCACAGAACCGCTGTAGTTTCGAACTGCTCAAAACAAAACACCAAACCAGTTGCTGTCCAACTGATTAGGACTCATGGTAATGCCGTGGGTTTGCAATGACTAATTTTTCAGAGGTAGCTCACCAGGCCTTTTCTTTTGTTGCTGTTGCAAACTTACAATACAAACATACACCAATTCAGCAGCTTTTACATGTTCCATTCAGCGACACTGATGACATTCTTGGAGTTGTACAATCATTCCCATTCTCCTTTTCTGGGTCGTTCTTCACCCATTTCACAGGAACTCACCATGCTCAGGTTCCTGTCTATCTTTCCATCTGCTGTTACTACTTTTACCTCATATAGATAGTTCATAAAAGAGCATAATGCTTAAGGCAGATCTCTCTCTCTCTCTCTCGTTTATTTTTAAATAGTTAAGCCAAATTATTGTTTTGTTTTAGGAAGATTTTAGGGGATCTTTTGGGTTTAAGGGGCAATTATTTCAGGAGCTCATTCGACCTTCATGGTCCCAGGAAGTCTGGGGTTTATGAGAATTTTAAATACTGTTCTACATTTCCCCAATTTTAATCAGGATTCTTCTATGGAATCTTGGATCAAAATGTTCAGTAGAGGTCCAGGGGCACCATCCAGCTCTGCTGGTCTCATGGCAAAGAAGCAGTTGTTCATGGAGGTAATCAGCCACATCCTATACCCTTCTTCCTCAGTTGTTCCCAGTTAATAGAGACCAATTGTTGTGTCTTAGATGGATACTTGCAAACTTATAAGACCTTAGGCACTACACATCAAACCAGGAGCTAGACACAATCAGCAGCCATATTATTAGGCCAATTCTTTTGAGGCACCTCTGGGTGGCCTTGAACCACCAATCTTTATGTTAGTAGTTGAGTGCATTAACTGTTTGCACCCCAGAAGGACTCTACTGTAGCACTTAGTATATCTTGTTGCTTCTTCACTAGAGTGGGGTCAAAGTCTTTCTCATCCTTTATCCCACACCGGTCGGGCTCCCAGTTGTCAGGTGCATGCAAGCCGGTGCCGATTACACAGCAGCTCCATGTGACAGTAGAGCTGCCCCACGGCGTTATTTTCGGTTGTAATCTTTACAGAAGCAGGCTGCCAAGTCTTTCTCCTGCAAAGCCTCTGGGTGAATTCAAACCACTAAACTTTGGATTAACAGCTGAATTCTTAACTACTGTACCACAAGGACAGACAGTAGACACTAAATATTTATTGAAGAAAGTGAACAGATGAATGGGATTCCCAAGGTCTCACAGTACAACATGCAGCTGAACTGGAGTCCGTCTGACTCAAAACCCCAAGCTCTTTCCATCATGCAAATGGCTGGAATTCTGAGACTGGAAAAGATGCCAAATAAAATGGCGTTACTAGGACACTGAAGATTTTGCCAATTGCCAACGTTACACGGTGAATAAATGGCAAAGCTAGTATTTAGAATCCAAGCACGCCTGCCTCCAAGATGTTGCGCTGCTTGTCCTGCCAGCACCAGGGCAGGATTAATTCAAAGGGTCGCTATGAGTTGGTACCAACTCAATGGCACCTCACAACAACAACAACAACTCACATCTGGGTCTGTAGTTCAGTGGTCCCAGGGACACCCATGCTCACACAACAGGACCCACTGCCCTTCTTCCTGTAGCAGTTATTTATGGAACCTATTAATGGGCACTAGGGGGCTGGGCAATAGACTTGATACTGACCCAACTGTGAGTCCCAGGAGAAGTTATTGATTGGAACAATGCAGTTTGGGCACGAGTTGGAAAGAAATAAAAAGAAACTCTGTACCTGAGTGGATTTTAGATTTCTTCATTTCAGAATGAAGGTAATCATCAGGCAGAATGATTCCAATGCAGCAAATCTCTTGCCTCCTGTGGCTGCATCCTGCTTCTCCCTCTTTACCCAGTTGCTCACGTGAAGGGCTCATTATGCTCTTTGCAAGCAAGCATATTCTCACATAAGCGTATTACTACTCATGTAAGAATATGATTCTGTATACGCCACTTACTATTTAATCAGCCAAAGGCTTGGGGTGTGGCATTGAGGGGGGAGGTGCTGCATGTAAACCCGCTACACATGTACATAAAGTAAGACATTGATGCCTTTACGCAAGACCCAGAATTACAATGGGCCCATGCACACACTCCTCTGCTGTGGCTTCCTCTGTATCTCTGGGTAAGTTTGGCTAATCCTGTTCAGCTACTCTGGCAGCACAGTGGAGAACATGAGTCCAAAAGTTTGCTATGACTCACAGGCTTTGGGTCAATAGTTTCTCTGGAGCCATAGTAATATAACTATCATGTTAGACTGGTCCAGGACTAGCCATTCAGAACACACACCAATAGGACAGTGGAGGGCCATCAGCAGAAGCTGTGTCCACAGGCTCCTTATGGGGATGTAGATGGGGCTGATGGGCACTCCTCGGGCCAGTGTGTTTCCATGGTGATGAGAGGAGCTGGAACTTCAGAGAAGAGCAGGGCAGCATCAGCTGAATAGTCTCCTGACATATGATATGCACCAGTCTGAGAAGGGGAGAGGCAAGAGGCTGGTGGGCAGATCTCCTCCTACAGGCTGGCCACCTAGACAACAGAGGCCCGAGATGTTCACAGATCCTGGCTTTGTCTCCTTTAGAATCCCAGGACATTAGCCTTGGGAGACCCCTAAATAACATTGAGTCCAATGTCTCAGAAAGGTGTCTGAGGCCTCTAGGCCAATGCTCTGCCCATTTGATTTTCCTGGCAAGGCAGACTTTAAATAGTGCTGAACACAGGTCATCAGTGGAAGAAACCTCAGTTCTGTTTTGTTTTCATCCTGGAGTATTAAAAACATCTAAGGGAAGACTCTTCAAAGAGGGGTATCAGAATGGTATCAGAAGTTGGTGCTGTGAACTCAGTTTCACCGTTTATAAGTTGTGGGTGGTACAAACCATTAAACGCTTGGCTATTAACCAATAATAGTTTGTAGGCTGGTGGTTTGAATCTGCTCAGAGGTGCCTCCGGAGAAAGGCCTGGCATTGTACTTCCAAAAATCAGCCACTGAGAACTCTGAGGAACACAGGTCTGCTCTGACACAGATGGGGTTTCCATGAGTCTGAATTGACTCAACAGCAGCTGTTTTTGTTGAAAACATGGGCAAGTCACTTTGCCTCTCTCTTTCCCTGTCTAGAAAAAAAAGCTATAGAGGAAAGCCCTGTATTGTTTTGATGGTAATGTTGAGGACTTAACTGATAGTAAGCATAAAACAAACTTCATCTGTTAACAGTGTAACTCAGCTCAAATCAGGTGAGAAACCAAAAAAGCAATCAACTAACATTTAAAACATCTTAAGAGTTGTATGGTGCTGGGGATATGAATGCAGCAGTTTATTAACTCAAAGTATTTTAACTCGAGACAGAAAATACATTTAAATATCTTAAATTTTCTTCTACTTTATGGAGACATTGTTTGTTTACCCTGTTTAACATAAGAAGACACTGATGTTCATAGAAATTAAGACACTTATCTGGGAAGATTCATGGTCCACCTGACTTCAAACCCTATGATCCACCCCTTCCCATTCTACTGCTTCCTGCCAGGAGAACTGCTTTGTGTAAGTGATGCTAAAAGATCCCTTAAAATGCAGTGAACTCAAGAGTGTTTCATTGCTCAGAACTCCTTTCAGAGAGGCTCTGTATGTGGTTGTTGTTGCTGTCAATTTTGACTCATAGTGACCCTATATAGGGTTTCCTAGGAGTGGTTGGTGGGTTTGAACTGCCGACCTTGTGGTTAGCAGTCCAGTGCCTATCCTACAGTGCCACACCAGGACTCCCTGTACATAGTTGGAAGGCATAAAGCCCTTGGATTGGGCAGGTACGTGAGGCGGTTGAAAGAACCTCCAAGAACGGAAACTTGGGTACCACCAGTGTTTGTTACGCTGCCTTACAATCTTCAGCAAGCTGTAGTCCCTGACTGCTCCAGCCTTCCAAGTCCAGGACACAGTGCCTCCTGAAGTGGCCATGCATTGTGAACACCCAGATTCAGGCACACAAGGCAATACAGAAGATTGGTGATTATGCACAAGGAGGAGAGATGGACCAAGGGAATGGGCAGATCTCAGCTGTGGTAGCCTAGGCTGCCTCACTGCTGCAGAAACCAGCTTCTCACGGGCCCTCATGTGGGAGAGGCTCCTCATCCGTTCACCTTACTGCCTGTGTCTCTCTCCTGCCTGGTTCTGTGTGCATCTTGAGTGGAGCACTGAGGAGAAGGCTCCTTACCACCCCGTAGGCAATGATGTCCGAATACATCCTCATCTCAGGGTACACGCTGACCAGGTACCATCGGAAGGTCTTGCACTGCAGTTGCTTCCTCAGAGCCTTTCGCGCAGTGATGTCCCCGATGTCGATTCCTGAGTCCTGCACCGGGAGGCAAATGCAGAGAGTCAGCCACCGCTGACTTAGAGCTTCTCTCTAAGCCCCACCTCTGAGAGCTGGGGTCTCCAACCAAGATCTCAGGGGATTGACGTGTGAAGAAACCATGTGGGAAGTTAAGTGACACATTTACCACATGTACCTTGAACCCAAACCCTTGGGGCTTCAAAAAGATGATGGAAAAATGGAACTTTTCAATGAAAAATGGAACTTTTCAATGAAAAATGGAACTTTTCAATGAAAAATGGAACTTTTCAATGAAAAATGGAATTTTTCCATGGACTTTTTGAAACCCCCTCATACCACTGTTGTTGTTAAGTGCCCTTGAGTTGGCTCTGACTCATAAAGACCCTGTATAGGTTTCCCAAGGAGCAGCTGATGGGTTCGAGCCACCCTCCTTGTGGCTCACAGTCCATTGCTCATCTTACAATGCCACAATGAACCCATTTGGACTCAGAAAAGTGAGGTCAGCATCGATAGGGCTTGTCATCAAAGGACCTTGAGAAGAAAGATGCCAAATCCTTAGATTTTAAATAAATATATGCAAAATGCAGTCTTGGTATATAGGTTAAGGAAATGGAAAGAAAAGGGTATGAGAAAAGATTTCCCTATTTGACAAGACAAGATGAGAGACACCAGTCTGTGAGATGAGAGGGGCAGGAAAGGGAGGAAAGTTGAAGATAGAATACGACTGATACTAATGTTTTCCATAAAACTCATGATACCTAGGACTTAAAAGTACCAGGCTCTATTTTATATGATTGTTGCTGTTGTTAAGTGATGTCGAGTCAGTTCCTACTCATAGCAACCTTGTATAGGGTTTCCAAGGAGTACCTGGTGAGTTTGAACTGCTGACCTTGTGGTTCAAATCAACCGTGTGGTTCAGTGCTTTATTCCACAGCAGGATTTATATTTATATTTATGTTCATAGTCCCATTCAATTATATGAGATAAAAGTTACATACTCCCCATTTTATAGATGAGGAGTTGAAATAAAGAAAAGTTCGATAACCTCTTTGATAACTTGTCCAAAATCCCACAGCTAACAAACAGGGTTTTTCATCTCCAGGCACTCTATCTGACAATTGGTGTTGTTAAGTGTCGTCAAATTGGCTCCAACCTATAGTGACCCTGTATAGGGTTTTCAAGGAGCAGCTGCTGGGTTTAAACTGCCAAGCATGAAGTTTACAATGACCTTGTGGTCCAGCGCATTATCCTGCAGCACCACACCAGAACTTCATATCTGACAATATTCTGTTGCTATTCATAAGGTTTCAATAGCTAAATATTCAGAAGTAGTCCGCCTCTCCTTCTTCCTAGTCTGTCTTAGTCTGGAAGCTCCACTGAACCCTGTCCACCCTCAGTGACCCTGCTGGTATTTAAAATACCAGTGTCATAGCTTCCAGCATCAAAGCAACATGCCAGCCACCACAGTATGACAAACTAACAGAAAGTTCATTCTCATGGAAGCAGCAGTCAAGAAATCAATTGGCATATTGCATTAGGCAAATCTGCTGCATAAGACCTCTTTAAAGTGTTCAAGAGCAAAGGCGTCAGTTTGAGGACGAAGGTGTACCTGACCCAAGCCATAGTATTTCCAGTAGCTTCAGATGCATGTGAAAGTTGGACGATGAATCAGGAAGAACACAGAAGAACTGATGAATTTGAGTTATGGTGTTGGAGAGGAATATTGAAAGTACAAAGGACTGCCAGAAGAACAAACAAATCTGTGTTGGAGGAAGTACAGCCAGAATGCTCCTTAGAAGCCAGGATGCTGAGACTTCCTCTCTTGTACTTTGGACATATTATCAGGAGGAACCAGTCATTGGAGAAAGACATGCTGCTTGGTAAAGTGAGCAGTCAGCAAAAAAGAGGAAGAGCACCAATGAGATGCACTGGCACGGTGGCAGCAGCAATGGGCTCAAGCATGACAACAATTGTAAAGATGGTTCAGGACAGGGCAGTGTTTTGTTCTGTTGTGCATAAGGTTGCTATGAGTCAGAATCAACTGGAAAGCACGTAACAGCAACAACAAATAAATGGTGGAGCTGAGATTTTAATGTAAATCAACCTGAATCTAGAGTATGTGTCTTTAATCTGACGCTATGCATTTGTAAGATCCTATCCGTCTTCCTGTTGAGACCAAGCCCTTGTGGAATAAAAGCAATATCTCTCTTTAAGCCCAGGGGCCTTAAAGAGAAAACATGCATTCCTTGATTCCCAGGTGCATTGGAGAGGTGGCCTGAGCCATTGTGGGATAACCGTCACAGAGTAGAAATGGTAACATGAACGTGACCACCAATGGGAGGGATGGAGTTGGTGCAAGGAATTGACAGCAGCCATGAGATACAAATCAAGGCAAGAAAGCCATCCTCCCTTGAGCCTTTGGAAGGAGCATGGCACTATGGGTTCCCTGATTTTGGACTTCTGACTTGGGGAATTGTGAGAGAATAAACTTCTGTTGTTTTAAGGCACAAGGCTTATGATACTTCATTATGGTAGTCCTGGGAAACAAATACACTTAGCCACACAAAAAGCTACCCAGAGTCCTGCCTGGGTGTGCAGCAACATAGCAACTGAATTGAGACAACACAGGCTTCCTGGTAGCCAAACATACAGAAAGAGCCACTGTGGATGCGAACAGGAAGCAGGAGCTATACTAGAGTTCCCCAGCCCTGTTTAGGAATATATTGATGCTTTGCTGCAGGCTGACTTCCTGCTTGGTGACAAGCAAGCTGATTTTCAATATAAGTAGAAAGATGTGAGAGCAGGAGGTTCCTTTGAAGGTTCAGAAGCTTGGGGCTGAATGTGGTGAGGGAGCAGGTGAGAGGGTCAGCTGTGAACAGCTCACAGTCCCAGAGGGGACTCAGCAGAGAAGGCCACAGAGCAGGAGGACCTTGGCCAGCAATGGCTTTTTTTTTTTTAAAGGGCAGAAGCAAGAACTTCAACAACTACAATTTAGCTCACACTTTCTATGTGCCAGGCACTGATCCAAGTTGCTACATACACTAACCTATTTTATTCTCAAGGAAGGTGTCATGACAAAAGGTTAAGTAAACAGGTAACAGAAATGCCTATGGTTGAGCTAAGGCTCCTGGAAGGCCAGCACAGCAAGGGCAGACTGGCAAACTCATGGTGGAAACATACTGAGCATAGGTGGTCTACACTTCCTCCCTCCTCTTTCTTTTTCAACTCATGTTTACTGAATGCCTCTTACATCTCAGACAATGTCTTAAACACCGTGCACACAAACAAGACTAAGGCTCAGTCTTTGCCTGGGAGAAGAATCTGAATTTCAATACATTATTGAAATTTGACTTGAGAAATAAATGGGAGATGAAAGACTATTGACTCTTTCCAGAAGTTTGGTAAAAGGTAGGAGAGGGAGTTGAGGCATAAAAGGGAAGAGGTGGATCAAAAGACAGACAGTCTTTTTAAAATAGAGAACACAGATGTTCCTCACCTAAGGCTATATCTTAGGCACTTCACCCTGCCTTTTTGGCTTCGCTCTCCCCCACCCCACCATTAGGTTTGGTTTGAATTACTCCCTGAGGAGTTACAAACACTGAGTTTCATCATTTTCCAATTATTTTTACTCACTCAGCTCTCCCATCCATTGGATCTGATGTCCATTTCAACATCTGTCAGTTTCAGTGGGGAATGGGCTTGGCAGGTTTTTAGCCTGGCATGCAGAGAGAAGGGGGCAGGTGTGTGGACAGGACTCTAGTTCTTCAGCAGAGGCTAGGGGTCTACAGTACCTCACTACTGAGCCTCTGGGGATTTTCTGAGTACGTGTAACATTTTGTCATCACGGGACACCTGCGGAGGAGCTCAGCATCCTGAGCAGAATGCTGTGATCCAACACCCACCACCACAGACAAGTCCAGAAGGCATCCTGGTTTCCTTAGAAACACTCCCACTATCAGAGATGCAATCCTGGGGCTGCTTCATTAGGATAGCCACACCTTTGCTGGTATTTTTTGGTTCCTCATTCTTCCTCTGAACTGCTGAAATCGCACTGATTCCAGAGGTATGCAAGGACTCTTTTCTCCTTTTGTTCCCTTCCCCTCCCGTTCGTCCCATTTTGGCCTAAATGATCCTGCCCATGGCTTAGATGTGGACCTGTAGAATAAGCACTGGATTGCTAACCTCAAGGTTGGCAGTTCAAACCTACCAGCTGCTCCTTAGAAAACTTATTCAGGGTTGCTAAGAGTTGAAACTGACTTAAGACACTTAACAACAATAACAACATTGGCTCAGCTTCCTTTCTCAATCACTTAGAGCAATATTAGCTTGGTGCTTGAGTTTGCAGAGTTCAAAGAGCAGGGATATCATATGGAAATTTGAAGCAGTTTCTTCTTTACTGGAGCTGAGGTTTTCTAGAACTTTCCCAAGGGGAAGGCATGGCCTTGGGAAGGAAAAAGGAGGGCATGCAATTAATAGCTTCATCTCACACAACATGCAACATCAGCAATGAACTCCAGGCAGACAAGCTGCTAAGCAGGTTGGAACCCTGTGACCAGCATCTGTTGTGTTCTCCCACCTCAGCAGATGTTTTCATATGACAGACATCAAGGTTGAACAAAATGACTAGAGGAACATCTCTTTTCCTCTGACAAACTCTTAAGTGCAGGTGATTAAAAGATGGGAGACCCTGGTAGGCACTGAGACTAGAAGCAGCCTGAAGTAAGTCCTGAATAATTTCTTTCTCCTACTGAGGGTTCTCATGAGAGTATGTCCCATCACCATCCAGATGGCTCAAGAAATCTCCAAACCAAAAACCCAAACCCAGTATTGTCCAGTCGATTCCAACTTATAACCCTTCAAAGACGTATGTTGTTGTTGTTGTTAATTGCCACTCAGTTGGTTCAGACTCGTAGCGACCCTTAATAGGTTTTCTGAGAAGCAGCTAGTGAGCTTGAAATATTGACATGGCAGTTAGCAGTCCAGTGCTTAACCTACAGTGCCACACTAGGACTCCCAAAGACATATTGGTGGTGGTGGTCATGTGTCGTGGAGTTGGTTCTGATGCATAGTGACCCTGTACAGGGTTTCTGAGATATTATAAATTGTGACAAGAGCAGAAAGCCCCATCTTTCTCCCACAGAATAGCTGATAGTTTCGAACTGCTGACCTTGAGTTTAGCAGCCCAACTTGTAACCACTACACTACCAAAGACATATAGATATTCCTTATTGTTCTAGTCAAAACTTTAAGGGAGAAGCTTGAATCCAATCTAGGAGAAGATCCAAAGTGCATGTGTGAATGTAGTGATTACTAGGGTTTCTGAGGAGTCCTGGTGTGGCACTGTGGACTAATGCATCAGACTGCAAAGTCATTTGAACCGCAAGGTCAGTGTTTCAAGCTCACTATCTGCTGCTCACTACAGTGTTTCAAGCTCACTACACAGGGTTGCTATGGGCTGGAATTGACTCCACGGCACTTAACAACAACAACAAGGGTTTCCGAGAACCCCTGGTATGGCATTGTAGGATAAGCACTCGGCCATAAGGTTGGTTTGAACTGCAAGGTTGGCAGTTCAAACTCACCAGCTGCTCCTTGGAAATCTTATACAGGGTAGCAATGAATTAGAACTGACTCCACAGCACTTAATAACAACAATAGAGTTTCTGAGGAGGCCTGATAGGATAAGCACTATGCAGGATCTCTATGGGTAGGAAGTGACTGGATAGCACTTAACAACAGGGTTTCCAAGGAGTGGCTGGTGAGTTTGAACTACTGACCAAGGGAAACCCCATATAGGGTTGCTATGAGTAGAACCCGACATGATGGTACTTAACAACAACAACAACCACACAACACATAATGTTGGTCAGACATGCCAGAGGATCTGAGGACTTGGGAGCCGGAAGGAAGCTTAGAACCAGTTGGTCCAATTTTCTCATTTCAAATGAGGAAACTCAAGTCTGGAGAAGGATTAAAACAATGATTAAAGCAGTTTGCTGATAACCAAAGGGTCAGTGGTTTGTACCTGCTACCTGCTCTGTGGGAGGAAGATGTGGCAGTCTGCTTCTATAAAAATGTATAGCATTGGAAATGCTATAGGACATTTCTTCTCTATCCTGGAGGCTTGCTAAGAGTCAGAATCAACTTGACCAACAGTGGGTTTGGTTGTTGCTTTTTTAAAGTCCAGAGGAAAAAATTCTTCCTCAAGCAAGCTGCCTGGGGTGGGATTAAGAAATGTTGTTACCGTTAAATACCATCTAGTTGGTTCCAACTCAGAGTGATCCTATACAGGATATCTGGGGAGTGTCTGGTGGGTTTCAATCATGGACCTTCCAGTTCCCAGTCTAGTACTTATCCTACAGCACCACACCAGGACTCTATAGACAGCCCCTTTTCTTCAACATGTAGGGTCTTTGGGGGTTAAAGCCCTTCTAGCATGGAAAATCAGATTCAGGTTGACCCATAGGAAAAAGAGTCTTCTCCTGTGTTTTTTCTTCCCCCAGCAAACCCCAAGAAAATCATATTTTCAGGGCATCCCTACCTCTTGGGGTATGTTCCATGCCATGTAGACATGGCTTTTAAATTCATCCATCCAGACTTCAGCCACTCTGAGGGCGTTCCTGCGCACATGGGCAGTGAGGTCCTCGGTGTAGGGCTTGTGGGCTCGCTCAATGTGGGCAATCCTGGAGCAGGGCAGGACCTCCACACTCCCACCACACTGCCACACCTGTAGAAGATATGAAGCCACTTGTCAGTGCTCAGAACTGCACCCATGACCCGACCACATGGGCACGTGGAAAATCCATCCTCTTCTCCCTTTAACCAGGCCACTGACAGCCTAGAAAGTAACCCGTAGCTCATTTATAGTCCTATATTGTTATTGTTAAGTGCCACTGAGGAGCTCTGGTAGTGTAGTGGTTATGAGTTGGGTAATCTCACAGTCAGCAGTTCGAAACTAACAGCTGTTCTGCAGGAGAAAGATGAGGCTTTCTGCTCCCACAAAGATTTACAGCCTTGGAAACCCTGTGCAGGGTCACTATAAGTCAGAACCGACTCTATAGCACACCACAACCAAGTGCCATTGAGTCAGTTCTGACTCATAGGATTTCCAAGGAGCAGCTGGTGAGTTTGAACTGTAGACCTTTTTGTTCAAACTGACCTTTTGATACAGTGCTTTATCCCAAAGCACCACACCAGGACTCCTATAGTCCTATTGTTGTTGTTAAATACCATCTGTCTATAGTCCTATAGAAGAATGTTTATTGAATCATTAACTTGTGTTTCTTCTTGTTGCTGTGTATTTTGCCAGCAAAGATTGAAGTACCCTCTCTCTCTACTCATCCCACCACCCAACCCTGCTCCCTACAAAGGAAAAACCAGATATGTTGTTACCAAAGATGTAGGTAGGTTCTCCTTGTCCCTGGGGGAAATCTAGGGATTTCCCAACAAATAAATCACTCTTTAAATGGACCACATGGGCCAGGACAAGGATCAGTCATTAGCACACAAAGCCAGATACCCTCTCCTCCCCCATTGTTCTTGGACCTGGGGTTCTAATAGAACCCAAGTACCCAAGTGAGAGGAAAGCTTCACAAAGAAGGGAATGATATTAAACTTCTCAATTTGCTTTAAAAAATCAAGAAAAGTGACCTTCTTGCAAAAGAGCAGCGTCTTAGAATTCTTGCTCCAACCATTGCAGATACTGACTTTCTGATGCTATTGAACATATGTGTATGCCTATTGATGTCTCTGTTTAGAATTGTCTCCACCTGAAAAAATCCCTCTCTCAAGACCCTGACCACATGATCCCTCTGTAGTGGCATTTTTGCTCAATCCTCATGGCAGAGCTGTTTATGTCACAATGTAGTTGCTTAGAGACAGCCTCCCCCAACGACTATTCCTAGAGGGAAGAGTCTGCATCTTATTTATATCTCATCTTTAGCACGTAACCTAGTAGATACTTTACTTTTTTATAAGTACTTGTTGAGTAAATAAAGAAATTAATAAAACCAGTTGCCACTGAGTCTGTTCAACAAATGATGACCTCACGTGCGTTAGAGTAGAACTCCGGTTAGTAGAGTTTTCAATGGCTAATGGCACTGTGGGTTAATTCACCGGACTGCAAGGTCAGTTTGAACCGCAAGATCGACGTTCAAACTTACCAGCTGCTCCTCAGAAACACTATTCAGGGTTGCTATGAGTCGGAACCAACTCTTAGGTACTTAACAACAACAACAATTCTTAACAACAACAACAATTCTTATATATCACTAGGCCTTTTTTTTTTTTTAATGCGTCTGGTTGGATTCATACTACCAATGTTTCAGTTAGCCACCCAACACATTGACTTTTTGCACAGCCTAGGAACTCCAAATAAATAAATGATTGATGCTTAAAAAATGTGAATTGAATCTGAAGACACAGGTCATAGCTGATGAGTGAGGCTTTTGAGGGAAAGCAGACAAGATCTTTTGGTCTACAGTCGTGGTCACTTGTCAGGCACCGTCAGCATGACAATTCAGCATAAAATGTTCACAAGCTTAACATGCATCCATCAGTAACAACAGGTCTGGGTCTGAGATAAAGTAAGCTTCAGATTTCATTTAACTCCTTCTGTGGTAGTCCGAGAGAGAAGGCCTTCCATTCCACTGGTCTGTACCAGCCCAGCTGTTCTCTGTAGGCTGGTGGAGTTGGAAGGTAATTTACTGATCTGCCACTAATCTAAGCTGGTTTTACACTTAATAGATTATTTAGCACCAATGGAAAGGAAACAAGCATTCTCACTGAGTGTCCACAATGTGCCAGGCACCAGACTGTTCATGTGGGGAGGCAGTGAGTATAACATGATGGGTATGAACAAAGGGTTTGGAATCAGATTGCTTGGGTTCAAATCCTAAACTGTTTCATATTAGTTATATGTGAATATAACTAATATATATATATAACTAATAATATAGCTAATTATATATCTCGGCCACATCACTTGATCTCACTGTGCTTTAGTTTCCTCATCTACAATAAGGATCCCAAGAGTGCTTACCTCCTCAGATTGTTGTAGGGATTAAAGTGATTCTATGGAAAATGCATAGAAAAATAGCTGGCACATACCACGAGCTGCCATCTAGTTAACACTATGTCAACAGAGCCACATGCTTTCTGGTCCCGTGCCATCCTCATGATGGGTTGTGGATGGGATTGGTGTGATCTATAGGGTTTTTATTGGCTAAGTTTCCACAAGTAGATTGCCAGACCTTTCTTTCTTGCCTGTCTCAGTCTGGAAACTCTGCTGACCTGGTTAGCATCATTGCTGTTGTTGTGCCATTGAGTCAGTTCTGACTCATAGCGACCCTTTAGAGGGTTTCCGAGGCTGTAAATCCTTACGGGAGCAGAAAGCCTCATCTTTCTCTCGTGGAGTGGCTGGTAGTTTCAAACTACTGACCTTAAGGTTCACAGCCTGATTGGTAACCACTAAACTACCAGGTTAGCATCATAGCAACATACGAACCTCCACTGAAGGCTGAGTGGTGGCTGTACAAGGGACACATTGGCCAGGAAGCACCTGGGTCTCTTGCCTAGAAGGTGGGGATTCTACCCTTGAACGCTCAGTGTTTCTTAACACTTTCTGTTCTGGTTGTTAGTCGATTCTCACTCCTGGTGTGTGTGCAGAGTACAACTATACTCCATAGGGTTTTCACCAAGCCTGTCTTCCAAGGTACCTCGGAACGTGTTTGGGCTTCCAGTCTTCTGACTGGTTGTTGCTGTTGTTAAGAGTTGTCAAGTTGGTTCTGACCCACAGTGACCCTGTATAGGGTTTCCAAGGAGCGGCTAGGGAGCTTGAACCACTGAACGTGCAGTGCAGACCGATCTTGCAGTCCAGCACATTAACCCACAGCACCACATCTGGAAATGAGTGGTTAATCATCTGTGCCACTCAGGGACTTCTTGGAACATAATTGTTGGTAAGTACCATTGAGTGGGTTCCAACTCATTGCTGTTGTAATTAAGTGCTGTCGAGTTGGTTCCCAATCATAGTGACTCTGTATAGAGTTTCCAAGGAGTGGCAGGTGATCTTGAACCACCAACCTTGAGGTTCAAACTGACCTTGCAGTCCAGCACATTAACCCACAACACCACATTAGGACTCCATTGTGACTCATTTACACCTTTATGGGTTTCCTAAGTGTGACTTATGGGTTAGAACCATCAAATTTCATGTTAGGGTCCAGTGCTTATCCCACAATACCATACCAACACATAAAAAGCACTCATAAATCCCAGCTATCATCATACAAATCACACAGTGGGATCTTTAGAATAGCACTGTGTGGTTAGTGTTATTATCTCCAACTGCACATGAGGAAACTGAGACTAAAAAGATGTCCCTTATCCAAAACCACACATTTGGTACTGAAGAAAAAAAAACAACCCATCTGTCTGACCATCAGGCCATTGCTTCCCTGATGATGACCATGCCTTGGAACTAGTTCTCACACCCAGAGGTGGCTCTAAGGAGCAGCAGAGATTGTGGGCCTTCATTCCCATGACCTATGTGTTCTGGGGACTGGGCTGATTTCCAATTTACTTTGCTCCAATTTTCAATGAAAGTCTGTGAATGCTGTGAATATGTTATTGACAACACAGAAAGTCTAGGTAATGCTTTTTTTTGCAGAGGGAACAGAAGCTATTACTTGACATATTTCAACAGTACAATGCAGAACATGATTCATAATAAAGCTCTTTTATTACGAGACCTGATTCTCAAAGAGTTGTCTCAGCATTTCACCTTGGAGTTGAGCACATCTGCCATTATTCCAATCAGAATGTGGCGGCAACACCCAACCTAGCCCATAGGCACACAGTACAGGGAACAACGTGAATTCACTGCCTAACTCTTGAATTCCTGCCCCTCCCCTCCCTCCCACAACATCTCTGTGGCCACCACCCTTATCCAGACCACCTTCATAACTTATCTGGACACCACAGCAGCTGCAGCGATCTTTCCAGTGTGTGAATTGAGTCATGTCCCTAGCCTGCACCAAGTCTGCCCTAGCCCAGCCCCAAAGGCTCCTCAGGACTTGGCCCCTCTCCATCCTTCCAGCCTCAGGCTAGCTGCTCTCTGATACACTATGTCATAGCCTCACTGAGGCTGTTGGTTCTTCAACTTGCCGGGTTTTCTCTTTCCTCTGTATTTTTTGCACATGCAGTGATACAGCCCCACATCTGTCTGACTTCTCCTGACTCATCCTTCAGGTATCAGTTTTGCATCACTTCACCAACCCCCTTCACCTGGACTAGGGGTCTGCCTGGTCTTCCCCAGGTCATAGCACTATTGCAATTGTTTGTTTAATTTTCAACATATTGCCCAAGTGCTTTACCACATTCTCCTTCAGACACATGCTAAATGGTGTCCACACCAGATCCTGGTCTCCCAGCAGAGGTGCGACACCTGGGCTTTGGAATAAGATTGCTGACTGCTTTGCTGGGTAGCAGTAGCTGTTGTGTTTAAACATCCCACTTTGGAATCAGAGAAAACTGGATTCAGATTTTACTTCTGCCACGTGCTGACTGAGTCACCCTTGGAAGGTAGCTTCTCCCAAGACTAATTTTCACTCTCTGTGAACAAGGAAGCTAGAGTAGGCCAACATGTTTAGCTCCGTGTCTACCTCAATGTGAGTGTTACATGGAGGACAGTCAAGGAAGTGGACTCATCATGGACTTGGGGACAGGCCATCAGGCCATCCTGTTTAATTCTGACACCATTACATGTCAGTTTAGGGATACTTAATCTCTCATCTATGAAAGGCAGATGACAGTGATTGCCTTCCAGGACCATGAGCTGTAGTGCCTGGAACGATGCAAGCCCTCACTCAGTCTCGCCCATCATTATTTTATAACAATGATTACAATTGCTGCTACTTAGCTGCTCCTATATCCCCACCTTCAGGGAGCAAATGGGCTATAGGGAACTCACATGGCAGGCTGCCTTCCAGAGTGTAACGTATGGCACATGAGACTCCCTCCCCAGCCTGGGAACACTTGTTAACATAAGAGTTCATCTCCACTCCCCTCTCCTCTATGAAAATGATGACAGCATCTGCCTTGGATACAGCCTTTAGGTTCTTGGCAGTCTCTGGACTTCGGAGCACATTCACTCTACCATTTCTGGGACCCTGCCCAATAACACTGAAGCAAGCAAGAGAACGTCTGTGGTTTCTGATCACTAGATGAAGAACTGCTCCAAACCCCAATGGACTGGCATGAGAGAACATCTTAAAGTCTCACAGTCTGGTCTCAGAGATGCTCTCTGGGATAGAAGATGAAGGATAGAAAAGGACATGTTTGGTATTTGGACCTTATGGAAGATGATTTCATGAAACTTCCATGGAGACTTAGGAGGGGCATGAGATGAGGAAATAGAAGAAAGGGTGCTGGGCCCAAACACGAAGTGCCTAAGTCATATCTGGCATGATATTGCAAGACCCAAACCAGATGGACAGTATAGAGAGCAAGGCATGCGTCAGTGAATCAGGGCCACGGGACAGAGAATGATGGTGTGGATAATGGTGTGGATAGAATGATGGCTTCTATCTAGCACTGCACATTCCAGGGACATGGTGATGCCAAGAAAAGAGTGCAAGGGAGATGGGTACTAACAGGATGGTTGAGCAGTGGAAACCCAGGGTCAATATGCAAGGAGGCAGATGAGATCTTAGGGAAGTACTTAAGCAAGTACCAAGATGTTGAAGGTAAATTTTCCACAGGGTACATGTAGCCTAGGCTTTTTATAAAAATGAGGGCATGTGCCGAATCATAAAAGCTCTCGGGAAACCTGGCAGCATGTTAGCCCAAAGCTGGACAAACCCAAGGACTCAGGTTTCTGGATGGGGCACTGGGCAACATGCTTCTTAAGCACCCCAAATTCTTTCCTGTCTCTCTGCCTTGGCATCTACTATTCCATCTTCCTGCAGTAATTTCTCTGTACTTGTCACCCAGCTCAAATATTACTTTTCCCAATCCAACTAATGTAAGTTCGATCCTCTCTGATTACTTTCAGTGACCTATTCTTTTTCTTGATAACAGTTATTCACAATCCATTTATGTATGCACTTATTATTTTAATGTCTGTCTCTGCTAGACTGTAAGTTCCATGAAAACAAGGAGAAGGTCTGGTGTTTACCACTCTACATTCTAGCTGCTACCTGTTCAATAACTACTATGTATTTGAATCAGTGAATCCAGCAATCTAAGAATCCTGGGCTTTGACTTTAGAGAGGCATGGTTTTAACTAGCTCAGCAGGAGCCCTTAATAAAAGTTATTAACATAAAATGTGGCCAGATTTTATGAAACACAATAGCTCCCTTCAAAACCAAGTGGTTTTCCAGAAAAGCTTTGACATTTAAGTGCATACTGCTGCAACCAAAGAGAGTTACTTCAGTTGCAGAGTTTAAATTGGTGTTGTAAACCTGGGGAGTCTTCAGATGCACATGGGAGATTACAAGTGGCAGCATCCTGTGTGAAGCAGACTTCACTGTAGAGAAAGCGCAAACTGGCAAAAGCTCTCATTGACATATACAGGATCAGCTGGGCCTGCCCCTAGATGTGACCAAGAGCCCAAAGCAGAGTGTAAGCAACAGCTCCCTAGAGCAGAGCAAAGTGCCATCATCACCAGCCCTCCCCAGGAGATCTCCACTCAGGGAATCATTTCTGAGCAGGCTGGGAGCATCCAGTTGGGCATGGCAATAAAATCTGTGGATCCTAGGGGTTGCTGGAGAAGCTTCAAATTCTGGTCTGTCTTGGCCTGGAAAGGTCTTTAGACCTTGTTGTTAGTTGTCAAGTTGGCTCTGACTCATGACAACCTATGTACAATAGAATCAAGCACTACTCTGGTCCTATGTCACCCTCATGGCATATTTGAGTCCATTGTTGTGGCTCTTGTGCCCATCCATCTCACTGAGAGCTTCCCTCATTTTGTGCTGACCTTCTACTTTACCAAACATGGTGCCTTACTCTAGTGTTGAGTCTTTCCCAATGATGTGTCCAAAGTAAGTGAGTCCAAGTCTTGTCATCCTTTAGACTGGAATTGCCTTTGTATTGGGGATAGTGATTCTTTGATGTTTGTTGTTGTTAGGTGCTGTCGACTCAGTTTCTACTCATAATTATGCACAACTGAATGAAACCTTGCCTGGTCCTACACCATCCTCACAATCATTGCTATATTAGCGCCCACTGTTGCAGACACTGTGAGTCCTTAGGAGAATGAAAAAGAGATGATGCACAAAAAGCTCTCACTAGCAGACTGACATGTAATGGGTTATCAAGAAGAGACAAACCCTTTCTCTCCCAGAACTAAGAATTGCTGGCACAAAGTCAGGGTCAGAGGATCTAGGTTTGTCACTTACATAAAACATCTCTTTCCTCTATCTGCCACTAGTCTTAGTTTGCCTCAGCTGCCAAATGGAGGAGTTGAACTCAATGGAGTCTTAGGTCCCGTCTACATTTTGTCTTCTATGATTCTATGTTTTCTTTCCTGTACCTCAAAGGAAACCCAGTATTTGAGGCACAGATTGGCAGAAACATGTAGAGATTGGGTTAAAATAGGAATATACTGCGGTCAAGATAACAGGTTGGCCATCCAGCTACTCAAAGATTTATAGTCTAGAACAAGAATAGCAAATACATTTATACTCCTATGCTCAATCCATTTGCTTGTTAATGTTTCTCTCAAGCACCATGCTGTGCTGAGAAGGATTCTGAGGGCCAGTGTCAAAGTATGCAATAATTTATTAGTTACGTTTACAACAGATAAGGGATTCGGAATGGAGGTACCTTTGCTTATATTTCACAGACAGACCACAGGATCAGCCCCTAAGTCCTTTCCAGCACCTATCTTCTTGCTACTTTTAATAAGCTCTTTGCTCTTTGTCCCACTGTCTCACTCGCTCAGAAACTCTCCTTCCTGCTCTCCATCCCTCCCAAGTTAGCCTGGTCAGTTCCTCCAAATTCCTGAAACCCAGGATTTCTAACACTTGCTGGTCCTTATTTATGGCTTGTGTTATTAATTATTTTTTATGTGTCGCTGTTTGACCACACTTGGCTGCAAAGTGCTAAGTAAAGAGTAGATAATCAAAACTGGGATCTGCAAAGGGGATGGGGTTTAGGTGGAGCCTGAAGACTGGGGAGAGCTGGCTAAAGGCCAGACATGTGGTCATACAACAGTTGTGGAGTCTAAGATACAGAAAGAGAAAGACTCTGCAAAGGACCAGGAAGAGCCCTTACTTTGGGGGCCTCATTCAAATTTGTGCCCTAGGTGCCTTGTCTTTTTACCCTAGTCCTGGCTCTGCATGGGGAGGAGAAGAAAAGAGAGGCCTTCTCTGGACAAGGCAAACTCAAAAGCCAGAGATTATCAGCAAACTAGGTCAAAGGTGTGGGGAAAAGAAGCAAGACAGAGACAATGTAAACTGGAGTCAACCTCTTTTCCAAATGCAATTCACTCCCACACTTAACTTTGTGGCTGTTGATAGCTGCCATCGAGTCAGCACTGATTCATAGTGACCCTGTGCACAACAGAATGAAATACTGTCCGGTCCTGCGCCAGCCTCACAACTGTTACTAAACCTGAGCTCATTGCTGCCGCCACTGTGCTAATTCATCTCATTGGGGGTTTTCCTCTTTTTCTTCAACCCTCCACTTTACCAAACATGATATCCTTCCCCAGGGACTGGTCCCTCTTGATACTATGTCCAAAGTATGAGAGGCGAAGTCTGGCCATCCTTGCTTCCAAGGAACATTCTGGCGGTACTTCTTCCAACACTGATCTGTTTGTTCTTTTCACAGTCCATGGTACTTTTAATATTCTCCTCCAACACCATAACATCGAGTCTTCTATGGTCTTCCTTATTCACTGTTCACCTTTCACATGCATATGAGGTTATTGAAAATACCCGGGCTTGGGTCAGGTGCACCTTAGTCCTCAAGCTGACACATTTGCTTTTCAACACTTTAAAGAGTTCTTGTGCAACAGATATGCCCAATGCAACACATCGTTTGATTTCTTGACTGCTGCTTCCATGGATGTTGATGGCTGATCCAAGCAACGTGAAGTCTTTGACAACTTCAATCTTTTCTCCATTTATCTTGATGTTGTTTATAGGCCAGTGGTGAGGATTTTTGTTTTCTTTTCATTGAAATGTAACCCATAACGAAGGTTGAGGTCTTTGATCTTCATCAGTATTTAAAGTCCTCTTTGCTTTCAGCAAACAAAGTTGTATCACCTACATATCACAGGTTGTTAAGGAATCCTCCAATCCTGATGCCACATTCTTCTTCATGTAATCCAGCATGTGCTCAGCATAAAGACTGAATAAACATGGTGAAAAAATACAATCCTGGTGCACACCTTTCCTAATTTTAAACCATTTGGTGTTCTCTTGTTCTGTTAGAACACATGCCTCTCAGTCTATGCAGAAGTTCCTCACGAGCACAATTAAGTGTTCCGGAATAGTCATACTTTGCAATGTTGTCCATAGGTTGTCATGATCCACACAACTGAAAGCCTTTGCATAATCAATAAAGCACAGGTAAACATCTTTCTGGCATTCTCTGCTTTCAGCCCAGATCCATCTGATGTCAGCAATGATATTCCTTGATCCACATCCTCTACTGAATCCAGCTTGACCCTCTGGAAGTTCTCTGTCAACATATGGCTATTATTCTATCACAGACAGCATTGTACTTTAGAACAGATCTTGATAGGTTCTTTTTGAAGATGAATGTGACACCATTCCTCTTGAACTTGTCATTCTTGGCACAGTAAACCGTGTGACTGTCAAATTAAAAATGGCCAATACTAGTCCATTTCAGCTCAATAATGCCTAGGGTATTGATGTTTATGCATTCCATTTCATTTTTTACAATTTTCAATTTTCCTAGATTTGTATTTTGTACAGTCTATGTTCTGATTATTAATGGATATTTACAGCTGTTTCTCTTCATTTTGACTTCTGCCCCATCAGCAAATGAAGGTCCAGAAGGCTTTACTCCATTCGCATTATCATGGTCAACTCTACTTGGAGGAGGCAGCTCTTCCCAGTCATATTCTGAGTGCCTTCCAACTTAAGGGGTTCATCTTCTGGCACTGTATCTGACAATATTCTGGTGTTTTCCATCCTGTTTCAATAGTCAATATTTGAGTGCTGACAGTGTTCCACTGCTCTTCATAAAGTTTTCAGTGACTGAGATTCAGAAATAGTCTGTCTCTCCTTCTCCTTAGTCTGCTTTCATCTGGAAGCTCAGTTAAAACCCATCCACCATGGGTGAATAGCTTCCAGAACCACAGCAACATACAAGCCACCACAGTATGACAAACTGACAGACGAGATAGTCCCCAGATAAAGATCACATTCCTTAGCACGATGTGCTACTCTTCTGAGATCTGGCCTTTCCTATTTGCTGCAGTCATCTCATCTCTTATTTTTGACTGCTCAGATCATCCATATCTTTTAGCTCCAAGGGCAGACTATATTCTTGGTACTCTCCTCCCTTTTTGCCCATACTATTCCCTTTACTGGAAGCCTCCTCCCTCACACTTATTTGCCTGCTCATCCCTACCTACCTTCCCTGGCTGCCTTAAATAACTCTGATTAAATGTTTCTGCTATGCTTTCCCAGTTCACCTGTACCCGCTCTTGAACAACACTCATGATTACTATGCGTACATGTGTGTAAAATGCACATGAACAGTATAAAGACAAATACTACAAGGAACATCTGTTTACGTACCATCCCACTGAAGAATCAACACATGGCCAAATCTTAGAAACCTCCTTGTTATCTACATAAGTAACCCATCCATTCTGCATTTCATTAATCATTTCCTTGCCATCAGCCTAAACTACATATTGATTAGTTTTACCTGGTTTGGAGCATCGTAAGCATATGGTACACGTTCTGTGACTTGCTTCTTTTGTTCAAAATTATGTGTTGAGATTCATCTCTGTAGCTGTCCGTTCATTTCATCACCATGAAGTGTATAAATAGAAAGCCTTATTTATGCATTCTCCTGTAGGTTGACAGTCTGTGGGTTTCCAGTATTATGAATAGTGCTGCTAGGAACATTCTTGCATAAGACTCCTTGCACCCATGGGCAAGTATGCTTCCATGTATTTGCACCAGTGTGGAATTTGTGGAGCATAGGTTATGCAAACATCCAGCTTTATTAGGAAAAGTGCACCTCTCCTAAAGTGCATATGTCAAGTACACTTCCCCCAGCAGGAATGGGAAGGAGCTTTGGTAGCATAGTGGGTAAAGAGTCAGGCTGCTAGCCCTCTTTCCCTTCAGCAAGGCAGCCAAGCAGCAGATGCAGAGAAGCAGAATTTTGTGAAGACTCTGATGGGCAAGACCATCACTCTTGAGGTGGAGCCCAGTGACACTATCGAGAATGTCAAAGCCAAAATCCAAGACAAGGAGAGGATCTCCCCTGACCAGCAGCATCTGATTTTTGCAGGTAAACAGCTGGAGGATGGCCCCATTCTCTCAGACTGCAACATCCAGAAAGAGTCCACCCTGCACCAGGTGCGGCATCTGCACGGTGGCGCCAGCTTTTCCAGAAGGACAACTGTGACAAGATGGCCTGCCACAAGTTCTAGGCTCACCTCCACCCCAGTGCTGTGAACTGCCGCAAGAATTAGTGCAGCACACCAACAATCTGCACCCCAAGAAGAAGGTCAAATAAGGACCCCTCACTGCTGGCTCCCGCTAGTGGGGTTCTTCTGAGCCCGTGGCCCTAGGCCCTCAATAAAGTTTCACTTAATTGAACCAAAAAAAAAATTTAATTAAAAAAAGAGTTGGGCTGCTTAATGCAAAGTCAGCAGTTCGAATCTACCAGTCACTCCGCAGGAAAAAAAATAGTTTTGTGCTCCCATAAAGATTTGTTGTTAGGTGTCGTTGAGTTGGTTCTGCCCCCTAGCGACCCCAGGCACAACAGAACAAAACACTGCCTGGTTCTGTGTCACCCCGAATCAGAACTGACTCTGTGGCATATAACCACCAGCAGCATGAATGAGAACTCATGTGGCTTCACAGTATTTGTCATCATCTGCTTTTTTAATTGTTGGTAATCCAATGAGTATAAAATCCGATCTCACTGTAGTTTTAATTTTCGCTTCCCTGATGAATAGTGAGATGGAGCTTTTTTTTAATATTCAAGAGCTTATGATATTAGATTGTGAAAGAAGAAACTAGGTCTAGCTGGCATTCATCAAGGAACCTCTAATGCCTAGAATAGGACCTGGTGTTTAATAAGTGCTCATTAATTACTTATTGCATAGAGGGAAGGATTGAAAGTTGGGCTTTACTTCTAAATGAATTCTAATCCACATGACTTGTGGCTCTCCCAGATTTCCAAGGGTAAATATAATCATTTCAAAATGCAAGAGAATTCTTCCAGGTTCTGACAATGCTATTCTTCCATCAGACCTCACAGCAAAATATTCTCTGGGAACACACTTTCCCAAGCTCTCCTCTGTAAAAAAAAAAAAATTTTTCAAAAAACAGAATCGGTGTTTAGAAAAATGATGACTTTTCTTGGAGGGTATCCCTGAAGGGGTTTGAAAAGTTGGGTCAGTCCTAAGAAGCCCTTGAAGTAACTTCCTTGATTGAAAGGAATTCTTCATGGCCATTGAAAGGTAGCAGGAGAATTCAGCTGGCAGAACTCCAGGAGAGGCAAGCCGGTCTAGAATGTCTGCAAGCTTTTCATGAAGAAAAAGTTTCAAAGTTGTTTTGTAGCAACTTGGGGTTTGCCGAAATAGCTGTTTAGCTTTCGGAAACTCAGAGGTAAGTAAGAAGGACAGTAACAGTGGTGCCAAACTCAGCAAAATGGTCTCTCAGATAGCTTTCCTCAGATCCCAGTGCTCTAGAAAAATTAGGTCCATGGGAGTTCAAGGAGAGAAATTTCTATGAGAAGCAGTTTAGAGTATATCCTTTAATGGCTCTGACCACATATAGCTTATTCATGATTAGCTCAAATCTCATATGACCCAACCAGCCTTATTAATATTGTCTAAACTCAGCTTAGGTTGATCTTGAGAAAGTTGAACAAAGGAAGATGTCAGACTTGGATAACTAGGATTGGGGAAACTGAGCCAGCAATAGGTTAAGTGTCCAAGGAAGTAGCAGAGAATCCCTGTTGTTGTTGTTAAGTATCGTGGAGTTGGTTCCAACTCATAGTGACCCTACACAGGGTTTCCAAGGCTGCAAATCTTTACAGGAGCAGAAAGCCTTAGATTTCTCCTGTGGAACGGCTGGTAGTTTCAAACTGCCGACCTTGAGGTTAGCAGCCCGATTCATAACCACTACACTACCAGAGAATCCTACTGCTCACTAATGTCTTTTTTCTTTTCTACTTCTCCCAGTGTCCCTTGCATTTAGGAGGGACTAAGTAAGCAGCTCCAGTCAGCTGTTACTTCCTGGTCAATGTGGGTGAATGCTGTAGTTAAATGCTGTTGAGTTTATACTTGACTCCTAGTGATCCCATGTGAAAGAGTCTTCTAGGTCAGCAATTCAAAACTACCAGCCATTCCACAGACAAAAGATGAGACTTTCTGTTCCTGTAAAGATTTATAGCCTTGGAAACCCTGTGCAGGGTTGCTATGGGTCAGAACTGACTCCACAGCACATCACCAACCAGCCAGTCTTTATGGAAGTAGATCACCAGGTCTGTTCACCATGTTGGATGGGTTTGAAACACCAACATTTAGATTACCAGATGAGCGCCTGACCACGGTGCCAACAAGGCTTCTTCATGGGTAAGTGTTGTTAAGTGCTGTCAAGTCAGTTCCAACTCATAGCAACCCTATATAGGGTTTCCTGTAAGGCCCTAACTGATTTTGCCTAGCTACTTAACCAAACTTTAGTCAGGCTTCAAGAAGCATTTTTGATAGAAGGCCTCAGTTTTTAGTTCCCTCCAGAGACAAGGTCAATCTCCATTCTGTACATTAGCCTGAACACGTCCTCCTGTTCCAGGAACGTGCTAAATCAGCTCATGTTGCCTTAGAATATCCTTTCACCCCTAGCAACAGCGAGCCATAGATAAGTAATAGACAGAACAACCCAAGGCCAGATGCCAGATGTTTTCCTTTGCCCTAGCCTAAGAAAGACCACCAGTACTGACCAATTAAACTGTAACATCTCATACTTTGCCAATTGTTAACCAATCAAAAACTGTATCTATGGTACTGCACAATTATGCCCCCTGAAACCCTATAAAACCTTGTGTGTATAGTGAGTCGGGGTCGCCCTCAGCTCCTGTTTTCAGGAGTCTATGTGAGAGTGGACCCCAGCACATTAGCAAGGGTCGCCCTCAGCTCCTGTTTTCAAGAGTCTATGTGAGGGTGGACCCCAGCGCGTTGGCAAATGTCACCTTTGTCTCCTGGTTTTAGGAGTCTGTGAAGGTGGACCCCAGCGCGTTGGTAAATAAACCTCTTGCTTTTGCATCAAACTCGAGTCCTGATGACCTTTTTGGGGTCTCCTACTTGATTAGGCCACTAGGGGGCCTAACATTCCAAGAAGCAGCTCATGGGTTTGAACTGATGACCTTTTGGTAAGCAGTCCAGTGCTTATGCTACAGCACCATACCAGAACTCCTCATGTAGAAATCCTCCAGTATAAATTTCACATGCAAATTTCCATCCCTCCCCACTTATCTGTTGCATGTATAAGTCAGGGTGACAATAAAATGAAAAGATGAGGAACATGCAAGGGACAAAAATTGGGGAACTTGGAGAAAACTGCCCAGAATACCCAGGAGAGTCCCCCACCCCTTTCAGTGGACTGCGATGTGAGCAGGAAATACTCTTCCTGTGTTAAAGCCTCTGATGTTTACAGGGTGCTGCTGGAGCCTGTAATAATCATCTTGTAGACACAAAATGCCCCTGTGCAAAAAGGCAAGATGATCAGAGAAGCTAGGTCCCAGTAGGTGATTTATTGGGTTCTTCAAGCTTTGTAGAAGTTTCCAGCATGGGGGAAGACTGGGTGTCAGAAAGGTGGGAGTTTCCCAGTTACAGATGATGAGTACACTCAGAGCAGGAAAAAGAGATTGAGGATAGAGAGAGCAGAGCTATCTAAATGGTAAGGAAGGGGCTATAATATGTAGGCAGAGGGTAAGGACCCCTATAATCAGGAAGGAAGGTGAGAAGGTGCTCAGAACCAGAGCAGAGGGCAGAAAAGCAAGAGAGAAGCCAGCTTGAATAGAAGAGGAAAAGTCTATGGCTAGATCACATGCTGTTCAGGGTTCCTTTAGAAACCACAGCTGGCAGCCTTGCATCTGTACCACTGATCCCAGAGTGCATCAGGACCAGGTGGTGAGGCCAAGGCTGCAGCCACCTCCAGTCCTGGTCAGGTGACACAGATTCTGAATGGCTGATCCTCAGAGCTTATCACTACAGGAGGCTAGGGAAAATAGACTAACCCAAGTCTAGCCATTTCTACAGAAGTAAACCCCTACAGGAGCTTCAAACTCAGAGATTGTTGTTGTTGTTAAGTGCCGTCGAGTCGGTTCCGACCCATAGCGACCCTGTCCAGGGTTTCCGGGGGTGTAAATCTTTACGGGAGTAGAAAGCCTCATCTTTCTCCCGCAGAGCTGCTGGTAGTTTCGAACCGCTGACCTTAAGGTTGGCAGCCCGATTCATAACCACTACGCTACCAGAGCTCCTTTAATAGAAGTCTCCAATCAGGATTCCATTGACACTTGTGTTATCTCCTCAAATCACATCTTTGTTTGGAACTAAGATCCCTGGCCTCCATTAACCATCACTGGTGCTGCCAGAGAATGCTAATGAGCTTGAATGTCACTGGGACTCTGGGAGCAATTTTCTAAAATCCAAATAAAAACCTTCCCATCTCTAATCGGAGAGTCATTTTTTTTATCAGATAACTGGGCCCAGCTATCTACTCGGAATGTTCCAAGCCCTCTCTGGTAGGTTAAGTCCCTTTCAATTGCTGTGAGGCGCCTTCTCCTTATAGGCATATTCAGAAAAGCTCACTCTACCCAGCTGCTATTCAAAGCTGATCCCCTGGACTATGTTTAATTTATACTTTGCTATATGAAGACAAACCACTTACTCATTTCAAGTTTTTCCTTTTTTATGTCTTTAATCAGTGGCTGTTTCTTTTCTGTCTCTGAAGCTTAATCTAATCAGAAACAAACCCTACACATACAAATGACTCATTAGCATGTCCCAATCAAATTTAAATTGGCCATGCAAACCAGATGCCCCCAAAAGGGTGACACATTCAAATAGGAATGGTTCTTTCTCAAGTATCTAAAGACTATATTGTGCACAGTATGTCAGTAGGATCCTTTCTGAATTATAGACCAACCAGAATCACTGTAGGAAAAGATGTAGTCTTCCTCAGTACAGTGGGAGTATTTGACAGGTGACCAGTGAGCCACTGAGAAAAGATGTCAGTGGGAGGCAGTTTAGTAGACTCTGGGACTAGATACCAGAGGAAGTTACATGTGGGGCCTAAGCATCATGCTCACACTCAGCTGACTGGGACGCTCCTGGTTATCATTCAGATGATAGAACGGAAGCTGAGATGTGGAGTAATCCCTGGCTCTGAAATAAATATTTTTCTAAGGAGCGTCCCTCTTACTCGACTGAAATTTAGATTAAGAAGGCTAGTGTGCTGGGTAGTCTCCTAAAGAAATTCATCCTTTTCATACACATCAAAATGAACTGTCAGCTTGGGCATCATCACTGATAAAATCATCTCTGAACAGCAACTACAACAAAGTTATATTAAAAATGGGATTTACAAAGCGATCAGCAGTGCAGTATATTAGACTGAAGGGGACCAAACAAATGATCTTCTATGATTTCACAGGTGAGAACACTGAGGTTCAAGGTCACCTAATGATTTACCAGCAGAGTAGGAAATGTGTCCAAGATCCCTGCTTCTTAGGAGGCAGTAGATGGCTGTGGTTCCCAGCATGAGATCTAGGATTTGATGGGTGTCAAAGCCTAGATTTCCCATTTGCTGCTCTGGTGACTTTAGTCCGTTCATTTTACCCTCTAATGCTCAGTTTCTTTATCTGTGCAGTGGGAACAATGTTGGTACATGCCAAAAACAATTGTGAGGATTAAGTGAGGACTTGTTTCAACATTGTGTTTACGTTTAGAGCTCAATAAGGAACAGCTGTAATTTTTATTGCTGTAAGATCCCACTAACTACAAGATTCTCTATTGTTATAATTAAAGTCTTTCAGGGCATAGTTAAAACACTACATTCCTCTGAGCTTGAGATTTAGATATGCAGCTGCCTACTTGACATCCCCTAGGAGATCTCTTAGGCATCTCAAGCTGGTCTTGTCTGAAACAAAGTTCTAGATTTCCTTTCCTGTTTCCCCTCACCAGTCCTTTATTGTTTTCCCCATTTACCTAACAACCCAAGCCTGGTGATTGGGACGTAGCTGTGGGTATGGCCTTCTGGTGTGGTGCTGTAGGAATAAGCATTAGACTGCAAACCACAAGGTTGGCAGTTCAAACCCACCAGCTGCTCCTCAGAAACCCTATACAGGGTCAGAACAGACTTAGCAGCACTTAACAACAACGTTTTCTTTACCCAGCCCTTCTCTGCAACCAATACATGAGCAAGTAGTAAGATCTCCTTACCTCTACATATATACCTACCTACCTTCCTATCTATCTGTGATGTATAATGCCCATTCAGGCAACATCTGACTGCATATTTATCTGTGGCCCCAAATGGTGAAAACAGAGTTCAGAAATTCCTACCAGAGATTAGGGCATAGCAAACACAACAGCTTCCCACATGCAACACGTATATTTCATGTCTCTTGTATTTAAAGCAACTGTGCTGCCAAGCGTATAATGACATAACTAATAATGTATATGTCTAGGAGTCCCGGTGTGGTGCTGTAGGATAGGTACTAGACTGCAAGGTTGTTTTGAACCGCAGGGTTGGAGGCTCAAACTCATCAGCTGCTCCTCAGAAACTCAATACAAGGTCTATGAGTCAGAACCGACTCAACAGCACTTAACAACAATGAAAGATAGTCAAAATAAACATTTATGTTACTGGCTTATGTATGTACAATATTGCACGTCCCATCTAAACAGTCAGAACACTGTATAACAGTGAATACTTCAACTTGGAGGCAGCAGCATACAGTCTTAAGCATTGTATTTCTCATGCGTGTGGTAGTACTGTCTCACTGTTTAAATTTCTTTAGAGACTATTACCATGAAATGAATCATGGCTCCTAAACACAGGAAAACCAGTACCAGTGATAGAAGCATCAAGAGGTGAAGGAGAAGTGAACGAAAAGGCTATTAAATCACTCAAAGGTGAAAAGTCAGTGAAAGCCATTGTTCGTGATTTACGCATGTTGCACTCAACAAGCATGATATCACCAAGATTCTAAAGCATTGGCTCCACTGAAATGTACAAGTATAACCCTGTCTGTGATAGGATAATATCCAAATGCCTTCAAGGAAGACCAGTTAATACCACTATTTTATTCAAATGTATGCACCAACCACTAAAGCCAGTGGTGATGAAACTGAAAATTCTACCAAGTACTTTAGGATGGCCAAACTTTGTCTCTCATACTTTGGACATATTGTCAGGAGAGACCAGTCACTGGAGAAGGATATCATGCTTAGTAAGGTGGAGGGTCAAAGAAAAAGAGGAAGACCGCCAGTGAGATGGATTGGTAAAGTGGCAGCATCAATGGGTTCAAGCATGGCAACGATAATGAGGTTGACCCAGGATCGGGCAGTGTTTCGTTCTGCTGTGCATAAGGTCGCTATGAGTCGGAGCTGACTTGATGGGACCTAATAACAACAACAACTTCAGTCTGAAATTAATCAAACATGAAATCAAGACATTACTGGAAACTGGAATGCAAAGCTTGGAAACAAAGAGGAAGGATCAGTCATTGGATTGATGGAATGCAAATTAAAATCTTTCATTGGAAAATATGACCTTGGTTATAGAAACAATGCTGGAGATTGAATGATAAAATTTTGCAAAACCAAGGACTTCTCCATTGTAAATGTCCTTTTTAAATAACGTAAAAGGCAATTATACATATGGACCTCACCAGATGGGACACACAAAAATTGACTGTATCTGTGGAAAGAGATGGTAGAAAAGCTCTATATATCATCAGTCCAAACAAGGCCAGGGACAAATTGTAGAATAGACCATCAATTGCTCATATGCAAGTTCAGGCTGAAGCTGAAGAACAAGAGCCAAAATATGGCCTTGAAAATATCCTGCTTGAATTTAGAGATCATCATCAGAAGAGATTTAATGCATTAGACACTAAAGATCAAAGACCAGAAGAGTTGTGGGAGGAAGACAACAAAAACATCATACAGAAAGAAAGCAAAAGGTACCAACTCGATGGCACCTAACAACAATAACAAATCTTTGATCGCTATACATTTATCTATTCTAGATATTTCATATACATGAAACCATGCAATGTTTGTCCTTCTGTGACTGATTTAAAAATATATTTGGGATTCTACCACTTCTCTTAATTTGCAGAATCTAGTCCAAGTCTAGTTCAAATCCAAGGCATCTTCATTTTGGGGTGAGAATTCCATCAACAGCCTCCCAACATTTCAACAGCCTCTCTTTATTTCAACTCTTGTTGCCTTCCAATTAATCTTCTGAAAACGTAAACAAGGTCTTTTCTCTTCTCTGCTTTATTTCAAGCATTATTTATTGATCAGTAATTTATGTGCCAAGGACTCCTGGTGTGGCACTGTAGGATAAGCACCGGATCACAGGTCTATTTGAACCACAAGATCGGCGGTTCAAACTCACTAATCACTCCTTGGAAACCCTATGCAGGGTTGCTATGAGTCAGAAATGACACAATGGCACTTAACAATAATAGAAACTATGTGCCAAAGGAGCCATGGTGATGCAGTAGCAAAGCAGTTGGCTGCTAACCAAAAGATCGGCAGTTAGAGCCCACTAGCCTCTCCTTGAGCGAAAGACATGGCAGTATGCTTTTGTGAAGACACCCTGTGGGCAGTTCTCCTCTATCCTATAGACTCGCTGTGAATCAGAATTGACTCACAGCAATTGGGAGTCGGGGTGGAGAACTATGTGCCAGATACTGTTACAGTGATGGGGATTTTATCACTGAACAAAACACAAAAATCCTTGGCCTCCTGAAATTTATATTGTTGCCATAGCACTTATTATAATTTGCAACTATACTTTTTGTTCCCTTTTATAAACTGTTTTCCCTATCATATCATTAGCTCCAAGAAGGAAGAGATTATATTCCACTTTTAAATACTGTATGATCAGTGCCAAGAATGGTACCTTACACATTGTAGGCAGAACTCAATAAATAATGCCAAAGGAAAGAACCGCATTAAATGTAGACATAACTTTGTAAGTAGGGTGACTCATATATCCTGGTTTGCCTGGGACAGTACTCATTTATATCTGTTGTCCTTGTGTAATTATTGATAGCACCCTCTTTTACTCTCAAAAGTGTGTGATTTAAGACAATAAATTAGAATTATATATAAAACATATATAATTCTAATATATCTAATATATATATATATATATATAGTCCTAGTATGGTGCTGTAGGATAAGCACTGGACTGCAAGATTAGTTTGAAACACAAGGTCCACAGTTCAAACTCACTAGCCTCTCCTCAGAAGCTCAATACAGCAGGGGTGGGGAATGTCCTATAAGGCTCTCAAAATCATTTGCTCCAGCTACCACATTGGGGTGAGTTAAATGTTTGACCAAATATAGAAGGCTGATTTTTAAGTTGATAATTTCGTATGGCCCAGAATGAGCTTACAAATTTTGGCAGAAAAAAAGTTCCCTATCCCAGCTAGGGTAAAAACAGAACCAACTCGATGGTACTTAACAACAACATCAAATATATAAATATATACATATATATATGTATGTATGTATTTATGTGCCAATTTACACTGGTGCAACCTGATTTCAGAAACATTAATATCCAAACTGAGACTCTGTCTTGAAATCATAGTATTACTAATATTTTGTCTCCCATCCTCCATAATTTTCTTTGTATGCTACAGTTCCATGCAGTAAAAACAACACAAGTCATCAAGACCCATTCCCACTAACTTGCAGCATTTGAAGCAGGCATAATGAATATAGGAAAGCATTCTGCATTTCACATTCCACTTCCTGTTTGATGCTACACTAAGACTGAGAAAGACGAGGGCCCCTGCCTCTTGGATTTTCCAAAGCAAGATAGCACAAACCTAACTCTTCAGACACCACCTAAGGGAGTAATTGTTCCCTTGGGTAGTTTACACCAAGTGTTAGCTTTTTATTTTCAAGTCTGACTTTATTCATAAAGTTAAGTTTTGTGTTATAGAAAAACTTGTATAACTTCTGTAAACCATTATCCGCAAGTACTAACGAAATTTACTTACAGGAATTGGTAGAATTAACAAATTCCATTTAGAAGACCCAGGTTCAATTCCTGACCAATGTTCCTCATGTACAGCCACCACCCACCAGTAGTGTAGGTTTGCATGTTGCTTTGATGCTGAACAGATTAAGTTTCCAGACCAAGACAGTTGAGGAAGAAAGGCCTGGCCTCTACTTCTAAAAGTCAGCCAGCAAAAACCCAATGGATCACAGTGGTGTGATTTGCAACTGATCCTGGGGATGGCACATTATGGGGCAGAATTTTGTTCCCTTGCTCATGGGGTCACTGTAAGTTGGGAGCCAAATCGATGACAGCAAAGAACAACATCCTGTCCTTTATACCTTTTCTTAAAGTAAAGAGCATTTTCATTGCGAGTGGATGTCTCAGAATTTCTCTACTACAAATTCAGGTTTGTGAATATCAGCTCTTGTCAAAGGAGAACCACCACACTGCCTGAGTGATGATGATGATGGGAGGATGAGCCTAAGTTCTGTTTCTATGATTCATTATGAGGAACAACTCTATCCCTGCTTAGTGGTCCTTCCCTGGAAAATTAAAGCCACTATACAATGGTGACAGTTCTAGTGTGAAGTCATAGGGTACACACTGGACTGCTAATTGCAAGGTTGGTGGCTCAAACCCATCAGCCTCTCCTTGGGACCCCTCTACAGGATTGCTGTGAGTTGGAACTGAGTCAACAGCACTTAACAATAACAAAAACAATAATGGTGACAAAGAAGCTACCTTCCAGGGACTGATACGACTCATCAGGCAGGCTCAGCTAAAGAGAGAAAAAGATGGCAGAGCAAGAGAGCGAGAATGAGTCTCTAGAACTATAACATTCATTGCTGGGTTTTTCCTTTTTATCCCTGCTCCAAATCAGGAAATTAAACATTGATACATGACTATCATCTAATCTATGACCTATAATCAAATGCTATTTGACCCAATGATGACCTTTAGCTGTTTCTCCCGTGGCCCCAACTTTTTAAGAAGGTAAACATTTGAGAATCTGACTTTCAAAACCTTTTACCACTTGTTGCCTCCTCTGTGCATCTTATTAATTTTACTTTTCTTATGGCTCCCTCACTGAACACAATGTAAAACACATAAGCATGAAGACTTTTCCAAAGTAAAATTGTCCATGGGTGCTCTCCCTCATCTGTTCCTCACCATTCCTGGATAATTGCTTCATTATATACTTTTTAATTGCTTTGTTCTTTAGGGATTAATTTTTCACTTATCTTCAGTAACTGTAAAACTTTTACAACATACTGTTAAGCTGCAGTCTGTTTGACTGCTGGTTTGTAATTGCAAAGAAACCACTCCTGGCTGGTGTGCTACAGTAGTAAAGGCTTTCTCCCAGTGTTTCTGGTGCCTTCTGTGCCCACTGGGCATGGTAGAATAATTGGTTCTGGGCTGCTTGGGACACCAAGCTTCTCTCATACATACATGGATACCAGTAATGAGGGAAAGACACTGGGGTGGGGTGATATGGAATAAACCATCTCTCTCTTTCTCATCTGGTTTGATAATTCATTGCAATGGTCACACAGCACTCAGAGACAATATTTTGTGCTCACAGTGACGAGGTTTATTAGGGAAGTTAATAGGTCATAATTCAGGACCAGAGATGTTCAGGGCACAGTTCTTCCACGTCAGGACAACCTCTCTTCAGCAGTGCCAATAGGCAGGTGTCTTTCTGGCAATGTTACAAAGTTCTTTTAGGCTGCTAATAAATGCCCACAGGGCACACCACTCCACCATAAGCTTCAATCTGAAGGCACTCAGCTCTGGCTCCATGGATCAGCAAGCCTAGCTCCCCCAGTTAAGTGGCTGGAGGCACCCCACTCCGCATCTCTACTTGCTCTAAGGATTGACAAGCCTGCCTCTCTGTTTTGGGCTCTAGTTCTTGGTTCTGCTCCTGATGTTCCTCTACTACTTCTGCAATGTCACAGGGTCTTGTCCCTGGGTCGAGAAGGTTTAATGTGCAAGGATCTCAGTGCCCAAACGACATGCTCGACTCAAAACTCTTCGTTATCGGTAGTGAGATCCCTTATTTCCGGTTTCTGAAATAGCTCATTTTATATTCCAGGTTTGTACAATCACCATTAGTTCTGTTAACCACTCACAAGTGCATCAGATCATTCTGTCAGCATCTTCTGCCGCCGTCTCTCAGCGAGACCCATCAGGGCAAAAACATTGTTTGGTGAGAACTGCACAGACTACAGCGAGAAGAGACATATTTAAAAATCACCACACCACATTTCAGATTTGAGGCTTAGGTCTAAGGAGTTCAGTTCTCACAGGTACATAAAGTTCAGCCCCATAGATCCCAGAGGATGAAGCCTCATAGGCTCCAGGTTGCTTAGAACTCAAGGGCCCTGGTTATTTGCAGTCACCCAGGTCCTAGGAGGGAAGGGTTAGTGGTACACATTGTCACAGAGAAGCATTATCTCTGCCTGACTGCCTAGTTGTTGTTGTTGTTAAGTGCCGTGGAGTCGGTTTTGACTCATAGCGACCCTGCACAGGGTTTCTAAGGCTTGTAAATCTTTACGGGAGCAGAAAGCCTTATCTTTCTTCTGTGGAATAGCTGGTAGTTTCGAACTGCTGACCTTGAGGTTACCAGCCCGATTCATAACCTTGCCTGACCACCTAGAAGGATAAAAAGTAATCAACCTCGATTTTTCAAGGACTTGACCCCTGCCTTCAAACCGGTACTAGGTCACCAACCAGTCTTCAAGGAGGAATACAGATCTCTCTTTCTCCTTTCAACGTTAAATGAAATCTCTAAACTCTCTGCTTCCTGCAAATCCCCACACAACCTCTCATCAGCCCTTTGAAATCCATTTCCTGTCACTATCCCTTGACTCCAGCTGTGTTTGGAGTCTTAGGACTGCACCGGATGGGATGTCCCTTCTCCACTTTCTTTTTCATAATCTAAGGGGATGATTTTGAGCACAGGCTTTGGTGTTCTGATACAAACGCCATCACTTTTTTACTATGTGACCTGGATAAGAAACACAACCTCTCTGAGCCTTAGTGTAAATGAGGATGATAATTCTGGCCTCCCATCACTCTGGGAAGGATTAAATGGCACACCGCATAAAACTCAGTCGAATATAAGTGTTATGTGGGCAGAATCTACGCTATCTTATTTATTGCTATATATCCAGTACTTAGCACAATGTAGAGAATAGTAGATGCGTCATAAATATTTGTTAAGTAAGTAAATGTGCTAAGCACATAATAAACATTTCATGAGTTCATTAACATTCATCTCAGCTTGCCAATTGCATTCCAGAAACACTCTCTCCTCTGGCATCTGTGATTTTCTACCAATCCAACTCTTAGCTCCCAGCCAGGTTTTCTCTATAACTATGGCACCACCCTGCTATCCCTTTCTCTTATGCCCAAGTTCAGCCCTAAAATCTTTTCTTCTCAATCCAAACATATCAAATTTGGGCATCTCCATCTTCTTATCTTCAATGAGCTCATCACCTTATTTCATCTTCAAATCTTCTCTTGACCTTTAGTAATATGAGGGGGCTTCAAAAAGTTCATGGAAAAATGAAATTGAAAGATAGTGGAATTTTCCCACAAATTTTGAACCCGCCTTGTATAGTTCTGACTTTCTGTTAAAATCAGAATTGGGGTATTAAAGTTATCTGTACCCTAAGGTTCACATAAAGAAAACAAAAATCCTCACAATTGAACCAATAAGAAATATGATAAGCAGAGAAAAGATTAACATTGTTAAGGATTTCTTTTGTTTGGAACCATAATCAACACTCATGGAAGCAGCAGTCAAGAAATCAAACGACATATTACATTGGGCAAATCTGTAGAAAAAGCTTTAGTGTTAAAACACAAAGATGTTGCTTTGATAACTAAAGTGTGCCAAATCAAAACCATGCTATTTCTATAGCCTCATATGCATGCAAAAGCTGGACAATGAATAAGGAAGGCCTGAGAAGAATTGGGGTGTTAGCAAAGAATATTAAATATACCATAGACTTCCAGAAGAATGAATGAATTTATCTTGGAAGAAATACAGTCAGAATGTTCCTTAGAGGTGAGAATGGCAAGATATCATCTCATGTACTTTGGACATGTTATCAGAAGGGGCCAATCCCTGGAGAAGGACTTATGGTTGGTAAAGCAGAGGATCAATAAAAAAAAAGAGGACGACCCTCAATGAGATGGGCTGACAGAGGGGCTACAACAATGGGCTCAAACACAGCAACGACTGTGAGGATGCCACAGGACTAAGCAATGTTTCATTCTGTTAGGCATGGGGTTGCTCTGAGTCAGAACTGGCTTGGTGGCACCTAACAACAACAATGCCATGTTCATGGCACAAGTGGCATAAGAAATGTTCATTGTATGTATGAAGTAGATAGATGAATAATACACAATTGTTGGTCATTTCCATTATTATTTCTAATATCAAACCAATTCTATTCCTAACTCCTCTTTCCTAGCCAATGACATCATCTGGGCTTGAAATCTCAGCGTTATCTTTGTTGGACTTTTGATAAGCCAGTTTAAGGTCCAGGAAAGGCTAGGTCTTGACTTTCAGTAACCACAAATTATTATTAAAAGCAAACATAATGCTACATGTGGACAAAGCCTTGGTTAAAGCTTGGGGTCACTGTAAAAATTCCTTTAGGAAGTAAAAAGGTCCAGATGCATTTGTCAAACTCAAAACCTGTAAACATTTGCTATCTTTTCAAATCCTCAACCTCATAAGACCACGTGGGTAAACTCCATTGTACAGCTGTCGGTGTTCTGTGGGCCTTACTCCATCACAGCAGCTGAAGCACAATGCTGAAGCAGATACTAACTCATGACAACAAGATGCAAAACAGTAGTGGGGTCCTCCTTGCCTCAACCACATCACACCACACCACATCACACCACACCACATCACACACACACACAGCTTTCAGGTTGTTCTTCATTCCAGCTCCAGCTGCTTTGAGTCAGTCATAGCACTTAGAAGCAACCAGAGACTAAAATCCAATTTAAGGTGTTTCATTTTCTCTGTCTCCAGGGAATGGGTGGTAAGAGAACCTTCTTGTAGCCTTTTTATGAGATGGCTACATCTGGAAGGTGCCTGGGACCTTTATAGCTGAGGAAAGAGAAAGGTACAACTTTCTCTTCATTCTCAAACCTCTCTACTTGTGTTCTCCAAGATAAGGTTACTTTACCCGAAACTGTGGTATCCATTGTTTTTAATTAACTTCCTTGTGGCTGGGTGAGGACAGCCATGGTGCTACCAGTGAGCTGAGATTACTGTGACCTCTGAGGTCCAGGGCCTCTGGGGAGAACCATATAACCAAGCTATCATATGCTTCAGTACATAGCTGGCTTAACAAGCACAAATTAACCTGCCTGGACTTCTTTTACAGTTAATCTTAGCAAAGTCCTTAGCCCTCTAACCTTAGATATATATTTTTTAAAGTCTCCAATGATGGCTGTGCCTGTTCTCACAGTTGCTATAAATCTTGTTCTAATGTTTCTTCTCCCTCTTTCTTACTGGCTCTCTCAGTCCAGGTTCTGACTCCCAGGTTCTGACTCCTTTCATCTGGTAAGCCCTCAATCTATCTCTTTCCTAAATCTTTGGATTTTAATTTTTTTTGCTCAGTTCTGCAGTCTCCTTTGTTCTCATGTGAAGACTGTGTAAAATTGATGGATCCAGGCTACAGTCTTTCATGAGGAATTTGGGCCTGAATCATCAAGTACTGAAACAGGTTTGCAATAATTTTCCAAAGCAATGCTGGCCCAGACTAGGCCCTGAAATAAAACATTATGCCATCAGTGATTTCACACCCTAAAGGTTATTCTTGTTGGTAAGTGACATTGAGTAGATTCTGACTCATAGTAACCCTGTATAGGGTTTCCAAGGGGAGCCTGGTGGGTTTAAACCACTGATCTTGTGGTTAGCAGTCCAATGCTTATCCTATAGCCCCATACTAGGACTCCAAACGTGAAGACAGAAGTGGATGAACAATATGATGCAGTGACTCAATTACGAGTTTGCTCATAATTTTGCTCATAACTTTGAACAAGTCAGCTAGGTTGAGTGATTTGGGGAGGAACAGGAGGTATATAACTTTATTCCCACCAGGTTCCTCATTTTTAAAATGAGGCTAACAACACCAAACTCAAAAGACTACTATAAAAATTAATATGATAATATATACAAAATGATTGGCAAATAGCACACAATAAGTGGGCATTCCTTCTCTTATTAGCATTGATATTAATAGGATAAACAATTGGACTGCTAGCTGCAAGGTCGGCAGTTCAAATCCACCAGTGGTTTCTTGGAAACCCTATACAGGGTTGCAGTGAGTTGTAACGGACTTGACAGTACTTAGCAACAACAACAACAACAACAACATTTTCTTCCAGACTGGTGGCCTAATAGAGACTACAGATTATTAGCTAAACTCGAACTATAGAATGTGTGTCTGATTAATGAACTAATAACCACCTTTTATTGCCCAAGAGCTTATGTCATTAAACCAAATCTTAGGCATTCTATACCTTGAAAGGCCTGTGTTGGTAACCAAGTAACGGTGCGAATTCTACAAACTCTGGGTCATCCACTCAAAGTACACTCTTCTTTTCACTTACACCAATGATGAAAATGTTGGACAAGCCAGAGAGAGAAAAGAGAAGGTTGCCTTTTGTTACTGACTAATTGGCATTTTTTTCTTTTTAAAAAATTTTTGTCCATCTGTTAATTCACCCTCACCCATCTTCAATCCTTCTTTGCAGCTCTATGCCCCAGTAAAATGGTTTCCAACTTTAGAGTTTAGTTGCAGCCAGACTCCTTCACAGTTGTCGATCTGCTCATGCCAACCCAACCCAAGTCTTGGGAACAATGGCCCTCCCCGTTTCACCTGATCAACACACACTTATCCCTCAGGACACAGTCTGAAGGCCACCTCCTCTGAAGCTCCACCCAACTCCTATGTGTCAAGGGATGGTCATCACCTCTTTAGCACTCTCACAGCACATATGGAATCTGCATCCTTGCCAGTTTGATCCTGAGCAGGTTGTGCCTTACTTCAAATCAGAATAAGACCCTACATGAAGAGTTTCCATCCAGGAAGCATTTTCTGGACCAAATGTCACTAAAGGCCCTTTAACACTCTTGCTCAATTTTTCTATATAAAATCCAGTAAAAACATTTCTATTTCTATTAGTTTTCCATTTTTATTTTACCAGAGTTGTTTATGTTGAGGTCAGTACTTTTTTCTATTAATTGATTTTACAACTAAGATATGACTCATCTATGAGTATCTTTTGGGTTTTATTGCATTTTATAATTATGAACACCATCAAAGAGTTTGTTTGTAGTAGTGATTTCAACCAAATTTAATACTTCTGACTCAGACTTTGCAGATGTAAGTTATATTAATACCCAATTTTTCAGTCAATTTTTTAGCTTAAATTTTTTTTTTTTTTTTAAATTAGGGTCAGTTTTATTTGTGGTTTAAGCTTGTGTTGATTATCTTTACAATTACTTGTGGCTGGAATCAGAATAATAGTTTGATTTAAAAAAATTTTTTTAGCAATACTACAAGAAAAATGATAAGCAAGTTCTCTCAGTCATGTACATACTATCCTTTTCAGTGATGGATAAAAGAACAAAGGAAGTCCTCGGAGTCACAATGGAGAGCTTAAAACATTCTGTTTATGCTCACGACTGTTTTGACAATCTTCTATTACACTAGTACTTAAACCATCTTGTCTGAGTAGTTTTGTTTCCAGCTAGATTGAGAGTCACTCATAGGCAGGGTGTGTGTCATCTGTCTGTGATACCCTGGTTGCTATTGCGTGCCTTCAAGTCAGTTCTGACTCATAGTGACTCTGTATAGAGAGAGTGATTGGTGGGTATGAATTGTGGATACCATAACATGGCTAGTATCTGAAAAATGGGTGTTTGAAAAAAAGAATGAATTATGCATTTCTAAGGATATCATAAGAAAGTATGTCAGATTCCCCATGGAAGGTCACTACACTAAGCCTCCCTATGCAAGGCATAATGGCTTCTCATGCCATCTTTCTTGCATTCAAATCTCAGTTTTACCACTTGCTTGTCAAGTTATCTTGGGCAAGTTTATCACCTTTTTGGCTTCAGTGTATATCTGTACATGGGGATAATGATCGTACCTAGATCACAAGGTGGCTGTGAAAATAGAAAGTACTTAGAACAGGAGCTGGAATCTAGTAAGTGTCACATGACCACTAACTATTACTATTAATTCATAAATATGATCTAGCGTTCTAGAACAGACCAAGAGATGGTCATGCTTTGGCATGTCCTACCGGGGAGAGGGAGCTCACTATCTCACTAGGTATCCATTCCTTTTTTTTTTTTAAATGATTCTAATATTTGTTTTTTTAAAATATTGAATTGACAACTACATCCCCACAGCTTTCAGTTTACAGATCTTCTAAGACATGTGGAATATTTGAGGGGGCTTTAAAAAGTTTGTGGATAAATGGTATTAAAAGAAAATGGAAAATTTTCATGAACTTTTTGCAGCCCCCTCGTGTATAAGACCATATTTTCTACTTGACAGCTTCAGATTCAAAGTTGTTTATTGAGCACATAATGTGTCCCAGGAACTGTAATGAAACTTTAGTAGACATAATAGTTATGACATCAAATATTTTAATGTCAATCAAAAAAAAGAAAGGATGATATTTGTGTCTCTCCGAGGCCATCTGTTAGAATCCAAGAGCCATTCTTCATAACATAAGGTTTACAAACTAGAATCTATCCTATGGATTCACAAGCATAACATAAAGGTTATATAACACATAATGTATGGCATTAGCACACTAGCTTAATTAGTGAATATACTAACAGGTCAATGGAACCAAAATAGAAAATCCCAAACCAGATCCAAGGAGGAAAATATGTGATTTTAAACATAAGGCATTGGGATAACCAAAAGGCCATATAGAAAAAGAAGACTTTGAATCCATTCCTTGTACCATACATTAGGATAAATTCTGAATGAATTAGAGATTAAATGTAAAAAATATAATCCTACAAGTATCAGAAGACAACACATTTGAATTTCTCTATGATCTTAGAGTAGATAACTTTTTCTATAACTAAAATCTGGAAGCTCAAGAATTTGCTTACTTTAACAAAAATAAATAAATAAATCCTTTGCAAAAATACCACAAGCAATTTAAAAGACAAGTAAAAACTGGAAGAAATATTTGCAATTTATATCATAGGCAAAGTATTACCATTGCTAATGTGTAAACAGATTCTAAAAATAGAGACAACAACCCTTGATGAAAGTGGGCCAAAGATATGAACAGCTCACAGAAAAAAGAAATGCAAATGGCCTTAATCACATGAAAAGCTGTCCAACCTAGCTCCTAGTAAGAAAAATGCATATAAAAAGTACTCGGAAAGCCACTTCTCATCTGCCAGACTGGCAAAAACCCAGAGAATTCGCAACACATTTTGTTGATATGGCTGCAAAGAAACTGACACTTCCATTATTGCTGATAGAAAATGCATAACCCCTGCAGAGGTGACTTGAAAATGTCTAGCAAAATTACATAGGGATTTACCCCTTGACCTTCCACTTTCAGAAATTTATTTGAAAGGTACCTGGTAAAAGTAAGAAAAAGTATGCACAAGACTGCTCATTATAGCACTATGTTCTCAAAAAGAAACTGGTAGAATAAGCTCAGGAAAATGCAAGATACCAACATACTAGCTTGGTAGGATAACCATTCAAACAATGGAGTACTATGCAGCTGTAAAAAGGAATGATGAATAGCTCCATATACTATTATAGAACAACCTTAGGAATACTTGTGTGTTTGTGTAAAGAGCCCTGGTAGAGTAGTGGGTTATGAGCTGGACTGCTAACTTCAAGGTCAGCAGTTCGAATCTACCAGTTGTTGCATGGGAAAATGATGATGCTTTCTGCTCCTGTAAGATTTAGAGCCTCTGAAATCCTATATAGGGTAACTCTGAGTTGGATTTGACTCGATGGAACACAACCACCACCATATCTATATATAATATATATGTTGTTCTGACTCATAGTGACCCTGTATAGGGTTCCCAAGAAGCAGTTGGTGAGTTTGAACTGCCGACTTTGTGGTTCAAACCGACTTGCTATCCAGTGCTTATTTTACAGTGCCACACCAGAACTCCATACATGTATATATGGTTGAACACATAAACAAAAAATATATATCTATATATATAAAATAAGGAGATCTGGTAGCGTAGTGGTTACGAATCAGGCTGTGAACTGCAAGGTCAGCAGTTTGAAACTATCAGCTGTTCTGTGGGAGAAAGATGAGGCTTTCTGCTCCCCTAAAGATTGACAGCCTCGGAAACCCTGTCGCTATGAGTCAGAACCGACTCCACAGCACATAATCTACACCACCACCATATATAAAATACATATATGTACATGTATGTATATATATGACTGACTAATGTCCCCCCCCCTCCAAAATATGTTGAATTCCTAACCCCCTGTACCTGTGAATGTCACCTTGTTTAGAAATAGGGTCTTTGAAGGTATTATCCATAAATTCATATAAGGTTGACTGGAGTTGGTAGATCCTAATCCAATATTAATGACATCCTTATAAAAGGAAAAGAAGAGACACACAGATGGAAAAAGAACATGAAGACAGAGACCGAGACTGGAGTTAGCTATACACCAAGAACACCTGGGATTGCCTGAAGCCAACAGAACCCAGGAGAGAGGTATGGAACCCCTGTGCTACCTCCAAGGAATAAACACTAATTTAGGACTGCTAGCTTCCCAAAGTGTGAGACAATGCATTTCTGTTCTTACAAACCACCCAATTTGTGGTACTTTGTCATTGTAGCCCAGGAAACAAATGCTACATGTGCATGTATATAAGCAAGGCAATGAAAATGTGCTGAGGATGCTACTGCCACTTATCTAATGGGAGGTGTGGATACACATACACATGTATTTGCTGGTATTTTTAAAGTACCAAGTAAAGAGAACACACACACAAAATAAAGGCTTACGTTCGAGGTAGTGAGGGAACAGGATGGAGAGGGCAGTCATAGAAGCTAGACTTTTCTGAATATGCCTTGACTTTGAACTGTAGAAATATTTCAGTAATTATAAAAAGTCAGATATAAAATAGAAGTTCCTAAACATCAACACATGAAGAAAGCAAAAAGTCACTAAGAAGACAAGAAGGAAAAGGTCAAAATGGATGTCAGAAGAGACACTGAAACTTGCTCTCCAGCGTAGAGATGCTAAAACACATGGAAGAAATGAGGAGGTCCAAAATTTCAAAGATCAGCTCGAGAAGATAAAGCCAAATATTACAACAACATGTGCAAAGATCTGGAATCAGAAAACCAAAAAGGAAGAACACGCTCAGCGTTTCTCAAGCTGGGGGAACTGAAGAAAAAATTCAAGCCGTGACTTTTGTTATTGAAAGATTCTCTGGGCAAATTATTGAATGATGCAGAAAGCATCAAAAGAAGATGGAAGGAATATACAGAGTCACTGTACCAAAAGGAAATGGTTAATGTTCAACTGTTTCAAGAGGTAGCATATGATCAAGAGCCAATGATACTGAAGGAAGAAGTCCAAAGTGCATGAAAGAATTGGCAAAGAACAAGGCACCAGGAAATGATGGAATAAAAATAGAAATCTTTCAAGAAAGGGAGGGGGCACAAGATGCACTCACTCATCTCTGCCAAGAAATTTGGAAGACAACTATCTGGCTATCTGACTGGAAGAGATCCATATTTGTGCCCATTCCAAAGAGAGGTGACCCAATGGAATGCGGAAATCATTGGACAATCTCTTTGATATCCCATGCGAGTAAAGTTTTACTAAAGGTAATACAGAATCATACATTGACAGAGAACTTCCAGAGGTTCAAGCCAATTCAGAAGAGGCTGTGGAATGAGGGATATCATTGCTGATGTCTAATGGATCTTGGCTGAAAGCAGAGAATATCAGAAAGATGTTTACCTGTGCTTTATTGACTATGCAAAGGCTTTTGATTGTGTGGATCATGACAAGCTATGGACAACATTGCAAAGTATGAGTATTTCTGAACACTTAATTGTGCTCATGAGGAATCTGTACATGAAACAAGAGGCAGTTGTTCGAACAGAACATGGGAATACTGAATGGTTTAAAATTAAGAAAGGTGTGCAACAAGGTTGTTTTCTTTCACCATACTTATTCAACTTGTATGCAGAGCAAATAGTCAAAGAAGCTTGGTTATATGAAGAAAAACATGGCATCAGAATTGGAGGAAGACTCATTAATAACCTGCAATAAGCAGATGATACAACCTTGCTTGCTGAAAGTGAAGAGGACTTAAAATATTTACTGAAGAAGACCAAAGAGCAGAGCCTTTGGTATGGATTACATCTCAATATAAAGAAAACAAAAATCCTCACCAATGGACCAATAAGCATCATTCTTATCAATGGAGAAAAGATTGAAGTTGTCAGGACTTCATTCTTCTGGGATCAACTATCAACACTCATGGAAGCAGCAGTCAAGAAATCAAATGACGTATTGCATTAGGCAAATCTGCTGCACGAGACCTTTTTAAAGTGTTGAAGAGCAAAGATGTCAGCTTGAGGACTAAGGTGCGCCTGACCCAAGCCATGGTATTTTCAATAGCCTCGTGTGCATACGAAAGCTGGACAGTCAATAAGGAAACCTGTAGAAGAACTGATGTTTTTGAGTTATTGGTTGGAGGAGAATATTGAAAGTACCATGGGCTTCCCAAAGAACCAATAGATCCATTTTAGAAGAACTGCAGTCAGAATGCTCCTTGGAGGCCAAGATAGCCAAACGTCGTCTGTCATACTTCAGACATATTGTCAGGAGGGACCAGTCTCTAGAGAAGGATATCATGTTTGGTAAGGTGGAGGGTCAGAGAAATAGAGGAAGACCCTCCAACGAGATGGATTGGCCAAGTGGTAGCATCGGTGAACTCAAACGTGGCAATAGTAGTGAGGTTGGCCCAGGATCAGGCAGTGTTTTGTTCTGCTTTGCATAAGGTCACTATGGGTCGGTACCGATTCAATGGCACCCAATAACAACAAACATCAAAAGCAAAATGAAACAAATGAACCTGTCTAAGCTTTCAGTCTCCTTGAGTTGGAACTGACTTGACGGTGCACAGCTCCCATCACACAGAAGGAACTATTTTAGATGACTTAATTGAGCCACAGGTCACTAGTGGGGTATCACACACACAGAAAAAAAGAAGTACAAAAATAAAGAAATCAATTTTGATTTATAGATAAGTAATGAGACTATCTCCAGTAATAATATAGGAGCTGTGGTGGTACAGTGATGGCATGTGTGGTTGCTGACTGAAAAGTTGGTTGTTTGAACCCATCAGCTGCTCTAAAGGAGAATGACATGGCAGTCTGCTTTTGTAAAAGCTGCACTTTTGGAAAGTCTATGGGGCAGTTCTACTCTGTCCAATAGGAGTGCTCTGATTTGGAATTGACTCAATGGCAGTGGATTCATTGGGCAACAGTAGAGAATCAATTCATTCATTATTTTGAAAGCTGTTATACAAAGATTTATTTATCCTGACTTCTCCAAATAAACTTTAGTGTACTTTGTTGTTGTTGTTATGTGCCATGGAGTCGGGTCTGACTCATAGCAACCCTGTACGGGGTTTCCGAGGCTATATATCTTTATGCGAGCAGTAAGCCTCATCTTTCTCCTGCAGAACAGCTAGTAGTTTCATACTGCTGACCGTGAGATCAGCAGCCCAATTCGTAACCACTATGCTACCATAGCTTAGAAAACTCAAAAGTTGATGATTAAATTTAAATTTCTCTTTATAAAAGTTATCTCATCTAAATTAAATATATATATATATACCATTTTACAACCCTAATAAATTGTGAGGATTCCTGATATGGTACTATAGGATAAGCACTGGACTTAGAGCCGCAAGGTTGGCACTTCCAATCTACCTGCTGCTCCTTGGAATCCCTATACAGGGTCACTATGAGTCAGACCAACTCACTGGCAGTTAACAACAACAATAAATTGTGAGGCATTCTTGTGGTGCAGTGGTTAATTGCTGGGTTGCTAACAGAAAGATTGGTTGCTTGTTTTGAACTTTGTGGGCAAAAGGTATGCCGGGCTGCTTCTGTAAAGATTACGGCCTTAGAAACCCTACACGGACAGTTCTATTTTGTCCTAGAGAGTTGCTATGAATCAGAATTGGCTCAATGGCAAACATTGCTATGGGAACAGTGGTAGTTAGGGGGTGAAATCCTTGCCTTCTATTCAGGGGACATGAGTTCAATTCCTCGTCTATACGCTTCATATGCAGTCACTATCTGCCCATCATTGGAGGTCTGTGTACTATTATAAACAGGTCTCAGTGGAGCTTCCAGATAAGACGGAGTAGCAAGAAAGGCCCAGAGATCTACTTCTGAAATTTTAGCCAGTGAACCGTATGGATCACCATTGTGTACAGCTGTTAAGAGACAGACTGATGATAGCAAAAGACAACAACTCAGCATCTATTTCATACGAGGGAACTCAGACGCTGAAATGTTAATTCATAAAACACGAAAGACAAGCCCTACTAACCACACAATATGGGGACATCTACTTTGAGGACAATCAGCAGTTCTGTTTCCCTAGAATTCAGATTAAGTAGCCCTTTTCATTTTTTACTGGTGCAAACTGCTAGGCCACTACCAAAATGTAGGAGGCTTGAGTCTACCCAATGGCATGTTGGAATAAAGTCCTGGAGATCTACTTCCAAAAAGTCAGTCATTAAAAACACCATGGAGCACAGTTCTGTCCTGAGACACAAGACGTTACCATGAGTCAGAAGTGGCTTGACAGCAACTGCTTATTTCCACCTATTTTCCTCAGCTCTGCCAGCCAACAAAGAGCCCTGGGGGTACCATGGTTATTAAGCTCTTGGCTGCTAATTGAAAGGTTAGAGGTTTGAACCCACCCAGCCTCTCCAAGGGAGAAAGATCTGGTGATCTGTTTCCAGGTCTAAAGTTTACAGCAAAGAAATTCCTACGGGACAGTCGTACTCTATCACAAGGGGACGCTTTGTGTTGAAGTCAACTCTATGGCACATAGCGCCACCACCAGCCAGCAGGTTCCTTCTACTCTGACAACACTTCATCTCTGCTAAATGGGAGGCGGTGGCGAAAAAAGCCCGGCAACATTTTATATTGTATTTTACACCCAAGCACGAAACCACCTGAAGATACTTTAATATGTATTTGAGAGCGTCACGCAGGCCCACACTCCAGAGCAGCTTGATAATCTATGGAAGGGAAAGCCAGAAAACTCTCACCACTCCGTGATTGACTCACATGCATGTTGGAAACTGAGTTCACAAATCTAATCCTTTCTCTCCACTCCTGGACATTTTTACCCAGAGAGCATTGGGGCAAGGAGGCAGTCCCACCCACTCAGCCGTTCCAGACAGCAGCTTCTAGTGAAAAATATTATGTTTGGGGGCCAGCATCTATCCAGGAGCAGTGCGGAATGAGCTGGTGATGGCACACATGGTAAATAAATGACCGCTGTAGGGAGAGTTGGAGAAATGAGGGTGATTATGCAGGCGCTGTTCTCTAAGACTATATTAGCTTCCCAATAAGCCCATGCATTTTGCCTGCTTCCAAAGCAATTTCTCTGGGTTTCAATGAATACAGGCATCTAGAAGTGCTTGTTAAGCTCAGTTTCAGACAAGCTGTTCTGGTTGTCAGTCCTGAAAGTCATAGTATTAAGTCTGGGACGTGAGTCTGGCCCTACATCTCCGCAGGTATCAGGAGATGCCAGTTGTATGTGCCCAGTCTTCCCTTCAGGGCAGGGGCCAGGGCTTTCCAAAGCTGGTGGACTGCTGCCAAAGGAGGTTAGAAACAACAGGAGGGTAGATTCAAGCTGGAGTCCTTGATTGGTTGGTGGTGGTGGTGGCGGAGGTGTGCTGTGGAGTCGGTTCCAATTCATAGTGATCCTGCATAGAATTTCTGAGGCTATAAATCTTTATGGGCGCAGAAAGTCTCATCTTTCTCCTGTGGAATGGCTTGTAGTTCCTTGATTGTTGTTGTTGAGAAGTGCTGTCAAGTCAATTCCGACCTGTAGCGACTCTGTATAGGGTTTCCAAGGAGTAGCTGGTGAGCTTGAACCGTCGACCTTGCAGTTCAAACAGCTTTGCAGTCTGGTGCATTACTGAAAATCAGGAACTAGAGATGGCCAGATATACACACTAAAGCAAAGGGGATTCCCACTAATGGAAACCAACCAAGTGTTGAGTGACGTCTTCATGGAGACGTAGAGATTGAGTAGAAGCATCTCTCATGATTATCATGGATACTATTGGGGTCAGTGTCCACTGGAAAGGTTGGCAAGCCAATCATACATAACTCCTAGTTTCTTAAAGATACCCAGGGAGAGAACAATGGGAATCCTCTTGGGGACACATCACATTTCAAATGTTGGATTTGCTATGAGGACAGAGCCAATTCCTGGACACAGAGGTGGTTTCCCACTAAGACAAGGTCATTCACTCTATCCACCATTACATTCCTGACAATCATCCGGGAACTAAGGTATCTTTCAGACATGGAAAGAGAGGTTTGGATCTACCTTTCATGGACCCAAGGAAAAGGGGTAGAAAGTCTCGGCGATGTTCCCATACAGTAAGAATCAAAACGATGCCTATTGTGTGGGTTTGTATCATGAACTGAGAAGAGCTAGAACAAAGACCAATACTTTAGAGCAGGATGCTGGCTATCTCAGGAGAATGGTGTGAGGCAGGAATGGTCCGTAGGTCTGGTCAGCAAGTGTCGGGAGAGAAACCAGTATGGTGTGACCCTGGCTGTGATTTATTGCTTGTACCCCATGAGTTATTTCCTTGTGGTCTTTTCTTGACAAAGACTTTTTGAAAGCTCCTTGGATCATTGAAGGATCTCTGGTTGTGTAGTGGTTACGAGTGGAGCTGCTAACCTCAAGGTCAGCAGTTGGAAACTTAACAGTTGCTCCACGGGAGAAAGATGAGCCTATAAAGGCTCTGTAAAGATTTACAGCCTTGGAAACACTATACAGGGTTGCTATGCGTCAGAACTGACTCCATGGCACACCAACACTGCCACCACCAAGGGTCACTGAGAAGGATGCAGAGAATATCAAGTGAGAAATCCGAGGATTTCTGAGGGTCCTGGAACAAGGGTCACCCCTTGGCACCTGCAATCTTGTCCTGGAACACATCTTTCTCACTCCTGAAGGGCCTGTGTTTGGTTTTAACAAAGTGGCTATTCCCATGAGTAGGGGGATCAACTCTTCCAAGGCCCCCAGCCAAGAAGGTTGTCTTCGTCCTGAAAATTGTACCAGTCACAAACACATGGACCAGCATTAGAGACTGCATATTCAGAACTGGTCTTTGCCCCTGAACTTTGAGCCCCGATTCTCTGAGTCAGGACCGACTCCGTGGCACATCACCACTACCACCACCACATTTACATATTTGGGAACTGAGCCCTTCTCACCCTGATCCCAAGCTCCACATTCTCTCCTCCATAGACCTCCATGCCTTCATCCAATAAGCCGATCTCCTGGAAGTACTGCCGATCCACAATGAAGCAGCCAATGAGGGCAGGGCTCCTGTAGGGGAGGGGGGAGATACAGTTAGCAGGGGTGGTGGGTATTCTTGTGAAGTCTGCTGAAGAAGTAACAGCAATGAAACGTTCCTCCCAGGAGGACCTGGCTCTCCGTTCTGCTTCCAGAGTTGGTGTGGGCCTTATTCTTGGAACAGTGCTCCTTGGCTCACCCTTACCCAGCTACGCCTGGGAGGCTGTTTCATCAGACAATGGGCAGACAGCTCCTGCCTTGAAACCAGTCGTCATTCCTGGTGGTGCTCATGTGTGTTTTTGCACACAGAGGCAGAGCTCGCCTTGCCAGTCTACCTGGCCTGTTTCTCTAGCTATCCCGTCCCAGGAACCCTGAACTGAGAGCCAGTCTCTGTTTCTGCTTGGACACCCATGCCAACTCTCTCACCTTTGCCCAACTTGGGTTGTGTAAGCAAGCCTTGGTCCCCTTTAAAGATTCTCTTGGACTAAATTGTAATGAAGTTCCCAACTATTATTGCAGAACTGTCTAGTTTTGCCTTCGACTTTTTCAGTGTTTGCTTTATGTACTAAGGTGCCTCAATGTTAGGTACATATACATTTATAATTGTTATGTCTTTTTGATGAATTGATGCTTTTATCATCTTTGTCTACTGTAACAGGTTTTGACTTAAAGTCTGTTTTTTATAAATTGCCACCTTGCCTGATTTGGATTATTATTTTCACGGATTATGTTTTTATCCTTTCACTTTCAATCTATTTGTGTCCTTGGAACTAAGATGTAGATCTTGTAGACAGCATATAGTTGGATCTTGTCTTTCTGACTAACTTGTAAAGGTCTTTGGAGAGCATGCCAAGGGATCTTTTCTGCAGGCAATGGACTGTCAATAATAAATTATAAATTGTGGCGTTTGTTAAGTACCATTGAATTGGTTCCAACTCAGTAATCCTGTATGATGAGAAGTCCAGTGCTTATCCTACAGTGCCACACCAGGAGTCCAAAATTACAAGTAGACAGTGATATAAACAAATCTGTGTGTTTTTTCAAAAAGAGTATTCAGGTGGTTGATTGGAGGAGACAGGTGGGAATTGAAGAACCCAATTGAGGAGTTTGTTATTCTATGCAGAAATGAACTGGTGAGGAGTTAAGAGCAGAGTCTCAGAATAGAGATAGTTTAAAGATATATTTAGATATAAAATCAGCAGAACCCTTGATGAACTATGAGGGTGAGAGAGAGGGCAGAGTGTGGCTTGGGTGATGGTGGGCTGTTGGCCACTTACAGTATGGTGGTACTGTGACTCTACAGAGGCAGAAGAAGCACTCCATTCTTGGCAAGTTGAGCTTATGGTGCCTGTGGGAGACCAGGGAGATAGCTAACAGTAGATGGTTTGGAATCCAGCTGGAGTCTTAAGTTGGAGGAGTCCCTGGTTGTACAAATGGTTAACAAACTCTTATGCTAACCAAAGATTTAGAGGTTCAAACACACTCAGAGGTGTCTCAGAAGAAAAATCTGATTATCTACTCTTGAAAACCCAGTGGAGTACAGTTGTATTCTGACACACACGGGGTCTCCATGAGTTGAAATCCATTCAACAAGCAACTGGTTTGGTTATTGGTTTTTAGGACACTGGTAGGTTTGGGAAGGGTCATCATATGCAAAGAAGCAGAGTGGGTTTATGGACACAGAGCGAGTTTGATTCAACGGGACAAGGACAAAACATTTGAGTGGCACAGCCACAGGAGATGTGGCTGGAGGGTACAAGAGGCAGGAGCAGATCCCACAGAGCACTGGGGATCTTGTGAATGTTTGAGTTTTAGTCTGCAGAACTCAGACAAAAGTGACTTCAAACTACATTTCAAAGAGCCCAAGCTATTTCTGCCTTTGCTGCTGTCCTCCTAGATGCCTGAAGCTCTCCTGTGTAGCGGCTGCTTTTAAGGGTCGGGACTGCTGAAACATCGGCCCCACCAGACTTTCTGCTCCCTGCAAAGTCCCACCGGCCCCTTAAATGCACAGAGAGAACCAGGAGGTGGCCTAGGGGACAACTCCTGGAATAAAATGAGAAATTAAAGCTGCTGTTGCTTTAATTTACATAAGGGAGAAAGATTATAAAGGATTTAATTGAAAGTGGGCAATTATGAACTAAGATGATATTTTTCCTTGCCAGAAAGGAAAAAAAAAAATTCAGACTTATAATACGACCCAATAAAACTCAACTTAGCCATTTCCTGTGGCTACCTCTGTTAGATCCCTGCCACAATTTTGTGCTGTTAAATATTTATTGTGAGCCCACAGTGTTAAATATTTGGTCTCATTTGATTCCCATTATAACCGGGAGGCAACTCATTATGTCATCCTGTGTTAAAAGATGAAGAAAATAAGACAAAGAGAATGGGCTTGCCTAAGGTTCTGGGTAGCAGAGCCAGAATCTACACCCAGGTTAGCTAGGCCCCACATCTAGTCATCATCCCAAGAGCTTAGAAATGACGTGGCCAACTTCTGCCTACAGGTCTGGAGAGAAGTATTCTGTCACCAAATGAATGTTGTTACAGAAGATAGCAGTACTATTAATTGCTTTTGTCTGGCTTATCTTTAAATCTTAATCAACAACCAGCAAACATACACTTGAGGGTGTTGCCAGATAATAGCTCAACCTCAAATTTCCTATCACCCAATTGGTGTGGCGCTGTGGGTTAATGCATCAGACTGCAAAGTCATTTGAACTGCAAGGTTGGTGGTTCAAGCTCACCAGCTGCTCCTTGGAAACACTATACAGGGTTGCTATGGGGAATCAACTCGATGACACTTAACAAAAACAACAATTTTTATGAAGTTTGGTTGAAAGAAATTATACGTATGGAAGATTTTTAGAAGGACATTCCTGGTTTTATCCCTGGATGAATGCAGCCTCATAAGAAGTTCTGGCTATGCCCCTATATGTTGCCCAGCTCTATTCCTTTTTCTTTGGAGGTGTACCATAGAGCTTTGTCCACAGAGGGTGTAAGTTATAAAAAGAGCCCAGTGATACCTTCTACTTGCATTCTAAAGGGATGACCTTAAGATGATTGTTTACTGCATCCTTCTGTGACATCTTCAGAAGACCTGTGTCAGAATTTCTTTCAAATTTAATTTCCACTCACAGAAAGCCTTGCCATCCCTGAGGAATTAGTAGGGCATTTCCACATGGGAAATGTGAATTTTAATTCCAGGGTCACATGTTTCATTTTCACCTTGACTACCAGGAAGCATAGAGCTAAATAAAAGGTTTACTTTAAGAACTTTGAAGGACCTCATCCTATACAATTCCTTTCTTTTGGTCTTTCCAGACATTTATCTGTTTTTATTTTTTCAATGTATTTGACATTTTCTTGTAAACTATTTCTAATCCTTTTCAGAAACGAGGCAGGACATAAATCAATATCACTTTTAGGCTGATTGTGTCTGCTGAATAACCCGATCAGCTAATAAGCAATAGACTGGGCTCAAGGCACCCTGTATTGATCCCAGGAGAACTGTTTTGCATTTTGGCCATTCACGGTCTGGATCTGGCAGTTAGAGGAAGGCCCCTTCCTATATGGTCTGGAAACAGACTTTCATGAGTGCCCTGACCCACTTGGCACTTCAGGAACACAGAGGAAAATAAAAGGTTGAGACCCCATTCTCTAAGAAGCTCACGTGTCTAGATCATCCTACATTCAGAGGGGGGATTCCATGGGCTTCTTCAATGGGCAAGTGCATCTGAAATAATCTTTTGAGTACCAGGTAGATCCCAGAGGATTTCCCATGCTTTACATGATTTAGTTTATTCCTTATGAGGTTGACATTGATTCTTTTTCCAAGATGTGGAACCCAGGGCTCAGAGAGGCTAGGAAGCTTATCTCAGAGACACAAAAAGCAGACAGAGGCAGAATGGATACTTGTCCCATAACATTCATCTCTTAGGCCAGGGTCTCGGTATCTTCCACCAAAACAAGAGCTCAGCCTGCTTCTGGAGGAAGAGCCATTTGGAATAAAATGCTTTGGTTTGAAAGTTGAAGCTGAGCAGCCTCCTACATCAGCATTTCTTCAGAAGGGTCCTGCAATAGAGTTCTTTCTTCACCTCACTGAGTTTCCAGTTTTAAAGAAGGGCACAATTATGTGTGACTGACTGACAGTGGTCTCCTCACTAAAGGGTCCTCATTTCTCCTTTTCTTTCTTCCCTCAACAAGTTCTCCAGCTGCAACAAATGCTGGGTGGGGGCTAGAAATGGTAGCGGTGTGTAGCAGAACAATGCAGTTTGGGTCAGTTAATACTCTCCGGAAGACCTGATATGGTGTTGTGGGAAACTGCACTGGTTTGAGCTGCAAAGTCGGCGATTCAAACTCACCAGCCACTCCTTGGAAACCCTTTACAGGGTTGCTATGAGACAGAATGGGCTCAAATGTGCTTAACAACACCAACGATGCTCCCCTCAATGTGCTGGTGCTGATTCACCTAAGGGGAAGCACGCTGGGCAAAGTCCTGTGCGGAGTCCACCCAAGAGTGTTCACATAGCTAGTGAGCCCCCAGCATTCCGCAGGAGGAAGAGGAGGCTTTCTGCTCCCGTAAAGGTTTACAGCCTTAGAAACCCTATGCAGGGTTACTATGAGTTGGAACCAATGCCACGGCACACCACCACCACCATGGTTAGCCCCCAAGGTGTCCTGGTAGCATAGTGGATAATGGGCTGGGCTACTAACCACAAGGCCAAGAGTTAGAATCTACCAGTTGCTCCATAGGAGAGAAATGAGGTTTTCTGCTCCTGTAAAGATTATTACAACCTCAGAAACATTATACAGGGTGGTTGTGAGTCCGAACTGACTCCACGACACTTAACCACCATCACCACCAGTGAGCCCCCAAGGAGTCCTGGTGTGGTGCTGTAGGGTAAGCACTGGACTGTTAACCACAGGTAGGTGGCTCAAACCCCCCAGTCGTTCCTCAGAAACCCTATGCTGGATCACTATGTACAACAGAGAGAAACACGGCCCAGTGCTGCCCCAGCCTCACAACTGTCTTTACGTTTGAGGCCATTGTTGTTTTCACTGCATCAGTCCATCTTGTTGGGAGTCATCTTCTTTTCATTGACCCTCCATTGGTTCTAGTAGACTTCATATTTTGGGGGTCAGAAATCAAATGTTTTGTTTTGGGTGATGATATAAACAGCAAAACATACATCTCTTCAATAATTTCTACATGTACAATTCAGCAGTACTGGTTCCACACTTCAAGTCACACCATCTTTCTTGATATCCTTTTCAGATTTGTTTGACCATCATTAACACAACTCACTGCCCCAAGGCTTCTCATCCAACCCTTCCCGTGTCGCTGTGGTCAATTTCATCTCATATTTATAACTCCTCAAAGGGACAGAATGCTTTTGGTGGATGTTCTTTTCTAATTAAACTAAACAATTGTTTGGTTTAAAGATGATTCAGGGGGATAGTTTCAGTTTAAGGTTTAAAGGCTTCCTCAGAGCAATAGTTCTGGAGGGCCAACCAGCCTCACTGGCTCCAGAAAGCTAGAATTCTATGAGCATTTGAAATTCTTTTCCACATCCCACTACCAGCTGCTGTCAGGATTCTTCCATAGAATATTTGACCCTATGCTTCAGTAATGGTAGCCAGGCACCATCTAGTTCTTCTGGTTTCACAGCAAAGGAAGCAGTTTGCTCATGGAGACAATTAGACATGTCTTCAAATTACTCCTCCAATTTGGGGGGCAGGAACCAAATTTTAATCACTTTGGCTGTCCAACACAGAGCACAGCAGCTGACCCTCTGTAGGCATCCTACAGTGATATACAGAAATGATAAAAGACACTGGAATCTGGATGTACTTACTCTTTTAAAAGAGCTCATCAGGCCCTGTGAACAGTGACTAAAGGTCGTACTGTAATTGGATTCCACCTGCCACCTCCCCTAACCCCCGATCCCCCACCACCCCTCTCCTCCTGAGCAGGATTAACTGGTGGACAAGGATAGGATTGAAGTTCAGAGAATCAGGGGTAGGTTGGGAGGGGAGCTCTTTCCTGGAGGACAATGCAGAGAGTCACAAAGTAAGGGTGCTTTACCTAATTGGGGCGGTAGAGTTCTCCAGCTTCCACCAGGCCTTTGGGGGGTTTAGGTAGCGGCACCACAACTCCCAGTCAAAGCCCTGGGCAGCCAGTGGGTACTCTTCTATCTCAAAGTTGTCGAATTTGATGTTATCAAAGGATGGTGAGATGACCCGTTTCCGGTTCTCCTTTATGCGGGTAAGGACAGGTTCAGCCCTGAGGAGCAGAGAGAGATAACAAGTGGATAACAAGATCAGCAACATCAGCAACCCCTAAATGTCTTTCCCACTTAAAGAGGAACAAACACTAGCCAGTTCCACTGGAGAAGTGGGCATCTTTCCCCAGGGAAGGAATTCTTATCCAACTGCCCAAATGCCTATCCTCTGACAACACTGTGTTGGTAAAAAGCCTACCCACCATTATGGATTAAATGGTGTTCCACACAACGAGATATTGAAGTCTTAGCCTCCATACCTGTGGCTGTGACCTTGTTTGGGGAAATAGTCTTCCTTTGAGGATGTTATCAGGTAAGTCACACCACTGTAGGTTGGGTCCTAGTTCTAATTCCTTCTGAGTAGTGTCTTATAAAAGGGGAGAGAGTCACACACAGGGAGTAGGTAGGCACCATGTGAAGATACATCTAAAAGCCAAGGAACACCAAAAGCTCCTTGGGACTGCCACAGCTGGAGGGGACAAAGAAGGATCCTTCCCTACAGTAGACACAGAGAGAGAGCAGGGCCTTGTCAACACCCTGAATTTGTACTTTTAGCCTCCAGACTGTGAGGAAATAAAATTCTGTTCTTTAAAGCCATCTGCTCTGTGGTATTTTGTTCCAGTGACCCTAGGAGAGTAGGACACCACTTCCTCGGTGAGTCTCAAACTGAGCAGAGAAATTTTTATTCCAGCCAGTCAAGAGGCTCCTTCCTGTGCCTGCTTGTTTCCCCTCTCTCCACTAGAAAAAAAAAAAAAAAATCAAGACTCAAAAAAAGAAGAAAGGAACACATCTGAGGATTCATGGGAAGCTTTCAACTTCAGCTTTGATTTTTGCTAAAATTTAGTCCATCAACCTGGAGGAAAAGACAGATGAAAATTGCAAACTCGTAGGTGAGAACAAACCTACTTCCACCAGTCATATGATGTTGCTTCAGCCCTTCAGGCTGCCTGAGCTATCCCTACCACAGAGGTTCCCCACCCGCCCAAGGAGAGGTGAGGTGTGGAGCTCTCTCAAGGAGCCAGGAGGCCCCCAGCCCTGCGGGTAGGAGGCAAGTGATGCATTTGTAGACAGGAATGGTAAGCTCCTCATTAATATTACATTTGTTGCATAATTTTTTATTCAAATCAACTTGAAATACTTAGTGCCCCTCTCCTACTGTGGCCATAAATCCAAGGAAAATGTTTTTTAAATAGTCACAAGTGGCAAATAGGGACTTCAACAATAAAATATGGCTGCATTGCAACCTTAATTCGAGCCTGTTATGTAAGAGCAAGGAAGAATCCAGCCAGTGCTGTGGGCCCCATCCTGCCTGCTCACATGCCATCCTCGGCCCCCAGGGTGGCAAAGAAAGGCCTGGTGGAGCCTGGGAGAGGCGAGTAGGCCAATGTCGTGAGGTGAATTTGGTTACAGGTGGTAACCTACTTGCTCCAGCTGCTTGCAGCGAACCCTACCAGCACCCCTGTCTCAGACGCCCCAATCTCTACAAAGCCACACATGGGCAGTACTATGACCTCTGACCCTGAAGGAGGCTAGGAAGGATGGTCTTTCCTGTCAAGCAGAGGGCACTGAAGCCTTTTATCGTCAATCTTGTTCCATTTACCCAGCCCCATCCCAGGGTAGAGAATTTGAGATTTTGAGCTATGCTCACCTAGCCTTTGGTGTGCTTTGGGAGAGTCCAGGACTCCTGGGAAGCCATCAAGCCCTCTCTGCTGCCTCGCCCAGTTGGTCTTGGCTTTGTCTATATAGTTGGGTTTTGATCCCATATCGTTTGCAACTCTCCTTTTCCCAGGTACTGGAGCCCTGTCCCTAGGTGGGCAGGCACTCTCTGCTTTGCCTTGACATTGACTCTGTTCCTGATCATATTTCCTAGAGGAGCATGCTAATAAAGTCAGATCTGATGTCACCAAACCCTTCAGACACTGTGTTTAAACCTGTTGATCCTGCTTCCCAAACTGAAGGGCCAACTTTGTTGCCAAGGCCACTCTCATACCCAAATCTTACCTCCTCAGAATTCTCTCCTTTCCTTCTGGCCCAGCACTGAGATCCCAGCATGCTTTGTACCTATTTCAGCCAAAGCCTTGGACCACATTAGGACTCATCTTCCTTTCCCAAAGTGGTCAGCATGGGCACTTACCAACCCACATTGAACTCCACGTGGGCATCGAAGAGTGCCACCACTGGAGCAGTGGCCACCCGCCAGCCGCTGACCCTGGAGCGAATGAGGCCTTCCTGTTTGCTGTGACGGACAATCTTGATGAAGCCTGGCTTCTGGCCATTCATCTTGTCCACATATTCTGTCAGCTTCTCTTTCAGTTCCTCTGTCAGGGAGGGATGTATCATTAGCGTAGCAGAGGGCCAGGACAGAAGGGACAATCAAAACATTCAGGCTGGAGGACCCAGGCCCTTCCCTGGGTCTTTCTTGGCATTCCCACAATGACCAACATAGTTCAGCTTAGAGGGGGAATCAATGGGAAAACAGTATGTATTCAGCCCCTACAACTTGCATTAGTTGTATAATGGTTAAGCACTTGGCTGCTAACCAAAAGGCTGGCTGTTTGAACTGCCCTCCACACCCCCACCCCAGTGGCTCTGTAGGAGAAAGACCTACTGATCGGCTCCCATAAAGATTACAGTCTAGGAAACCCTATGGGACAGTTCTACTTTGTCACATGGGATCATTTATGAGTAAGAATTGACTCAATGACACCCAACAACAACACCTTGTACAAGGACACCTGTCACACACACACCATCTCATCTTCTCTTCATCCACTCAGCTATCTCCAACCTCCCGGTGCCTTCCCCTAGTCTTCCCGTAATCCCCAGGGAAAGCATTATCTGTGAAGTCCCAGCCCTGGACCACAGCCTGGATCTCCATCCTTCTGGGACTTGGTGCCCAAGTAAGCAGTTAACATAGGTGTATTGCCTGCTCTTGCTGGTATCTGGGCCCGGCCAAGTCATTGGTTCTCTTATTCACAACTGTAAGTGGAGCCTGCAGCAATGGCACAAAACGTCAGCTGCAGCCCCTCGCTCCTCAGCAAATGAGAGCACAGCAACTATTCTCAAGATATTTCCCCCAGTAGCTAGGGCAAAAGTTCTTTCCCATGAAATGAGGACTGAGTGGGACACATTCTCCCACCTCCAGACAAAGGACTCAAATGGGCTGTCTCCTGGAGGCTATACCAGCTCTAGTTTCTGCAGCAGCCACCAGGCCCCTATGCCTTTCCCCCAGGAGGCCACTGCACATGTTTACATCCTCTGCCTGGCCCCTGTAACCTAGCTACTCACAGAGGTCTAACATTGGGACAGGACAGGAAGATGCCATCCTGGACCAGGGCAACTGAAAGAGGGCTTTGTCAGTCAGAGGCCCATGCTGAGACCTACAGGGAAGGCCAAAGGCCAGTGCCCCACTCCCTTATAGTTTCCAACGGGATGGAAACTGTGAGGAAAGAGGGAGGGAAAGGAACTAACTTCTTTCCTTGAGCATCTAAAACCTGTTAGAGTAGAACTGAGTCCACAGAACTTTCAATGGCTGATTTTTTGGAAGTAGATCTCCAGATCTTTCTTTCAAGGCACTTCTGAGTGGACTCAGACCTCCAGCACTTTAACAACTGGGTGTGCCAGCTGTTTTCACCACCCAGGAGCTCCTTTGAACACCTACTATGTGCTAGTTGAAGGAGCCCTGGTAGCGTAGTGGATTGAGAGCTGAGCTGCTAAATGAAAGGTCAGTAGTTTGAATCTACCAACCGCTCCACAGGAGAAAGATAAGGCTTTCTGCTCTTGCACAGATTTACAGCCTCAGAAGCCCTATGCAGAGTTTCTGTGAGTTGGAACTGACTCCACTGCACACCACCACCACCACATGTGCTAGCTGAGGCACTGGTGGTTCAGAGATAGAATTCTTGACTTCCATGAGGGATAGCCAGGTTTGGTTCCTGGTCAGTATTCCTGGGGTATAGCCACCAGCCATCTATCAGCAGAGGGTGACTTTCAGGTGGCTATAACGCTGAAGAGCTTCATTAAGATGAGCTAGGAGGAAAAGCCTGGCAATATACCCCTGAAAATGACTGAAATGCAAATCCCATGAATCACAACAGTATTAAACAAGACTTAGTTTCATTGTTCATGTTGCTGTTGTTGGTGTGTGCTGTGGAGTCGGTTCCAACTCATAGCACCCTGTACAGGGTTTTCAAGGCTGTAAATCTTTACGGGAGCAGTAAGCCTCCTCTTTCTCCCACGGAACAGCTGGTAGTTTCGAATCGCTGACCGTGAAATCAGCAGCCCGATTCATATGGGGACTGACTTAATGACAGCTAAAGATAACAATTCTGAGCTGTGCACTTTCACGCCTGCTAATCCCAGTGAATCCTCATTCTAATTTGTAAGGTATGATTATGAGCAATGACCAGTAATTATCAATATCTGTTTATTGCATGTTTGATCAATTTCAGACTGAAGAAGTTGGATCCTGGGTCAAGATGCTAATGCTGGCAGAGCAGACTTGAAAGTCAGGGTCGTTGACTCCAAACCTGGTTCTCCTTCTATGCCATTGAGCTGCTGCTGTTCTGGCGCACCCTTGCCATGTGCCAGGCACTAGGCTGGATGCTACAGGCCCTCTCCTCACATGAATGATTTGCTTGTCTGTTGGGGTCTCAGGCTGTTTTCCCAGGGTGCTAAAATGGTTTTTGCCAGCTAAGCCCATTATCCAATGTCTTTGTTATTTAGCCCTTCCAGCTTTCCAGCTGGAAGTGATGCGCATATGGCCTTTATTCTCATTCAAGTGATTTTATCAAAAGTGATGCGCATATGGCCTTTATTCTCATTCAAGTCATCCTTTTAAACAGTGTGACCCCTGTTTGAAGCCAGGACATTGGGGGCTGTCAGGGGCACTGCCCATTCCAACCCAAAGAAGAGTCTGCTGACTTTGGGGCTGAGAGCCTCCGGCATGCAGCCTATCTTACTTCAGCCAATATAAAATGACCATGTAATATCTGATGGTCACAGCTGTGGAGGAGGGCGGTCTGGGGAGGCCACCATCGAGCGATGTAACTCAATGTGCCTCAGAAGGACAAGGTCTTTAAGCATAGTCACCAGTAGGCTTCTTGAAACATTTAGTATTTCATCACTTCAAAGGTCTATTCCTCATATATCCTTTTCAACATTTTTTAATCCATCTCATAAAGGTTGGTATTTTGGCTTTTGATGGCAGCAGTTAAGCGTGAGTGCTCAGAGCTTGGAATTAGCACCTAATGACCTGAACTAGAGCCCCCTTCCCAGGGGAGTGGGTGCCTGTGGGCTTCCCTCCCTCCCCCGCCTCCACTACTACTGAGGTACTGGTGGAAGCAAGGCTGTGGATGATTGCTACCGAATAGTCTCCAATGAGTTCCACAGTCCTGAGTCCACATCCTATGTAGCTGCATCTTGGCTGGCCTCTAGCAAGAGGATGCAGCAAGAGAAACACTAGACTCTAGATTAAGGAGACCTTGCATTTTATGAGATGCTAAATAGGAAATCCACCTTGACCTCCCACTGAGGCTCCACCATCCAGTCTCCATCCAACCACCAGCTAACTACATATGCATGGGGGAGCCTAGCTGACACCCAGATGCCCAGCTATATCAGCCCACTGCAGAATCTTGAGCCAATGCCTGGCTGCTGTTTCCAGCTGCTAAATTCAGGGGTGCTTTGTTATATAGCAAAGACTAACAAAGCAGGAGCTATTGTTCTGGTATTGTGCTGGGGCTTGATAAGACTGTGAACTCCTGATGTACAGGAAATGAAGTCAGACACAGAAAAATCAGCTTAGAATGGTGGCAGTGAGACATGAAAGGGCTTTGCATCTTATAAATGCTCTTTGCCCCTATATACCTCTGAGCTCTATTAAAAGTGATCCAGAATAAAGGTTTCTGGTAGACCAGCTACTGGAAAATTCCATGCCCAGTCAGCTGCATCCCAAACATGTGCTATTGACTAGAAGAGGAAAGATTCCCTCTTCTACCAATTGATTCAACCAAACAATTGCTACCCCCCCCCACCCCAAACAAAAAAAAATCCTGTAATAGCCTGGATGACAATAGATGCACTCTTTGCAGAGTATCTGCACCTAATTAGGTTTCATGTTTTTGTTCAACCTTTGTCTTTGACAAAACAAGAAAGAATTATCTCAAAAGCACTTCTGCATTGGCTAGAAAATTGTTGTCCAAGATATTGTGTTCTATTATACCTTGTTCCCTATGATTAACACCTCTGAGAATTTACCTACCAAAGGATATAAAGCACTTGGGTTTTTCCTTAGGTCTAAACACAAACATGGAGTACTGGTGTGGCGCAGTGGGTTAATGTGCCAGACTGCAAAGCCATTTGAACTGCAAGGTTGGCGGTTCAAGCTCACCAGCTGCTCCTTGGAAACCCTATGGTCGCTATGGGTCGGACCGACTCAACGGTACTTCGCAACAACAACAACAAACACAAACATGGAGCACATCACAGAGAAACATAATGATTAGTCATAAGAAGTCTATCAACATTTCTACTTCTCTTTCTTTGCTTCAATTTTGAGTTTCAAGTGTTGGTTTAATGATGTACTTTTGTCTTTTGCCTGTTGTCTTTAAGGAGCTCTGAAGCTGAAATGGTTAAGTGAACTGAGGTTAGCCATTCAGACCTACCAGCCAGCTTCATGGAAGAGAGACTTGGAGGTCTGCTTGGAGACTTGGAAAATTTTTGTTGTTGTTGTGTGCTGTAGAGTCAGTTCTGACTTGTAGCGACTCTGTATAGGGTTTCCAAGGAGTAACTGGTGGATTTGAACTGTCAACCTTGTGGTCAGCAGTCCAGTGCGTATCCTACAGCACCACACTAGGGTTTCTCTGTAAAGATTGTAGTCTAGGAAATGCTATGGGGCAGTTCTGGTTTGAAACCCGGGGTAGCTATGGATTGAGACCAACTTGACAGCACCAAACAGCAGCAAAAACGGAACAACAACAACAACAAAAAAAACACCAATCTGCTGTTAAGTACTTTAAAAATGTTTATAATTGTGGACAGCTGATTTTTGACAACGGATCAATGTCTATTCAGTGGAAGAAGCAGTCTCTTTAACAAATGATGATGCAAAATTAGATATCTATTTGCATAAAAATGAAACAGTATTCTCACACTATACACAAAACTAACTCAAAATGGGTCAAAGATCTAAATGTTAAAGCTAACACTATAGAGTTTCTGCAAGATTATATAGAGACAACCACTATTGTAAAAGACTAAGACAAAGAACCCACACTAAAGTGGGGTGGATTCTCTGCTGGTTGCTGGGATGTTGGGGGTGGGGGGTGAAGAGAGGGAGGGGAAGTGGAGCACAGGGCAGGGATTACACACAGGATAGTTTGGGTGCTGGGGAGGGGGGCAATATACAAGAAGGGAGAGGGTAATGGAAGACAAAGCAGATGGAAAAACAAAAAAAGGAGGTTTGCATGGGCTAAGTGGAACAGAGATAATTAATGATGTATGCACAACTTTGGAACAACAGGGCTCTGGGATACAGAGATTGAGACATGGTTGGAATTGGGAAAAGGGGGGAATAATGTTAAGATGCTTGGCTGTCTTTTGAATCTTGGTTTTCCTTGCATTATATTACCAAATAGACACTGGAGGGGGAGAGAGAGGAGTAGCCAGAAACATCACCATAGAAAGCTTGTAAGTCCGTCTTCTGCCTATAACTGATTGGAATACCTAAAATGGGGCTACAACATGCCTAG
>NW_006408737.1:4796034-4799251 GCF_000296735.1 Chrysochloris asiatica
ATACGATAGGATGAATGTAAAACTAATGTTCTCCCATGTAAACTATCACATAATTCACAATAAAACATTTTTAAAAAAGGTATTTGCAATGAACAACAACAACAAAAAAGATTATATAGAGACAAAATGATGGGACCTAGTTTTTTTCAGAAATAGTTTATCAAACACAATGACAAATACCCTTGCAATAGAAGACATCTTAGATAATCAGGGCCTTCTAAGAATTAAACATGCTCATCAAAAGATGTTATAAAAGTTTTGTAGCAAGAAGGGGGGAATAGTTAGTCTTCCAGGAACAGAGGACCCCAGGACCATCAAGAGAGACCAGCAGGAGCAGAATGTGGGACCCTATCCAGAGAAGCAGTGGTGCCAGGATGGAGGCAGAGATGATGACAAGGAGAGAGGGAGCAGCTGAGGACTCTAGACTCATGGAAGGCAAGGGATTGTGTGCTGACAGCCACAGGGCAGGCTTGCAGAGTGTGTTTGGATGATTGTATATTCCTGAGTATTTTGGTGTACATCCAAATAAAACAGAGGGAAAAGAGGTGGGTACTATTGAATGATGATGCATGGAGGAGGTTGCAATCATTGCAATGAAACAAAAAACGATAGGATGAATTTAAAATTGATGCTCTCCCATGTAAAGTATCATTCAATTCACAATACAAACTTTAAAAAAATGTTACAAAAGGAGGAAAAAGGGAGCCTACAGAGTGTGAAAATCTTTGGGAATGACATGTTTGATAAGAACCAAATCTCTAAAGTATAAAGAAAATGTCAACAAATCAATGACAATAAGACAAACAATCCAATTTAAAAATGGGGAAAGGACATAAACAGATGCTTCACCAAGAAGGACATTCAATATGGCCAACAAATATGAAAGTATGCCCACAGGCATTAGCCTTCAGAAATATGCAAATCAAAACTAAGATGAGATAACATCTCAGTCCTGCAAACATGTCACTGATTTAAAAACAGAAAACAACAAATGCTGGAGAGGTTATTAGAAGACTGAACCTCTAACAATTGCTGGTGGGATTGTCAAATGATACAACCATTGTGGAAAGTGGTATATGTTTCTTCAAAAAACTGTAAGTAGAAATATCTTATGATCCAGCAATCCAACTCCTAGGTACACACCCTGTTGTTGTTAGGTGCCATTGAGTCGGTGCCAACTCATAGCAACCTTGTGAATCCGGCTTGAACCTCTGGAAGTTCTCTGTCAATATATGCTTGCAGCTGTTTCTGTATTACCTTTCATAAAACTTTACTCACATGGGATATCAAAGAGATTGTACGATGATTTCCGCATTCCATTGGGTCACCTCTCTTTGGAATGGGCACATATACAGATCTCTTCCAGTCAGTTAGCCAGATGGTCTTCCAAATTTCTTGGCATAGATGAGTGAGTGCCTCCTCACTTTCTTGAAAGATTTCAATTTTTATTCCATCAATTCTTGCTGCCTTGTTCTTTGCCAATTCCTTCAAGGCACCTTGGATTTCTTCCTTCAGTATCATGGCTCTTGATCATATGCTTCCTTTTGTAACGGTTGAACATCAACCATTTCCTTTTGGTACAGTGACTTTGTGTATTCCCACCATATTCTTTTGATGCTTTCTACATCATTCAATAAGTTGCCCAGAGAATCTTTCAATAATGAATGTCGAGGCTTGAATGTTTTCTTCAGTTCCCCCAGCTTGAGAAATGCTCTGAGCGTGTTCTTCCTTTTTGGTTTTCTGATTCCAGATCTTTGCACATTTTGTTGTAATATTTGGCTTTATTGCTCTTCTCAAGCTGATCTTTGAAATTTCCTGCTCAGTTCAGGGACCTCCTCATTTCTTCCATATGCTTTAGCATCTCTACACTGGAGAGCAAGTTTCAGAGTCTCTTCTGACATCCATTTTGACTTTTTCCTTCTTTCTTGTCTTCTTAGTGACTTTTTGCTTTCTTCATGTATGATGTTCTTGATGTCATCCCAAAACTCTTCGAGTCTTCCATCTTTAATGCATCAAATCTTTTTAGTGTTTAGTGCATCAAATGTATCAAATCTTTTAGTGTTTAATGTATCAAATCTTTTCTTCAAATGATCTCTAAATTCAGGTGAGATATATTCAAGGTCATATTTTTGCTTTCATGCACTTGTTTTCATTTTCTTCAGCTTTTGTTTGAATTTGCATATGAGTAATTGATGGCCTGTTCCACAGTCTGCCTCTGGCCTTTTTTTCACTGATGATATGGAGCTTTTCCATTGTCACTTTCCGCAGATGTAGTCAATTTGATTTCTATGTATTCCATCTGGCCAGGTCCATGTGTATAGTCATCTTTTATGCTGTCTAAAGAAGGTATTTGAAATGAATGCTGTCTGTGATAGGATAATATCCATGCGCCTAAAGGGAAGCCCAGTTAATACCACTATTATTCAAATTTACATGCCAACTACTGAAGCCAGTGAGGATGAAATAGAAGAATTCTACCAACTTCTTCAATCTGAAATTGATCAAACATGCAATCAAGATGTATTGATCATTACTGGTGATTGGAATACAAAGGTTGGGAGCAAAGAGGAAGGATCAGTAGTTGGAAAATATGGCCTTGGTGATAGAAATGATGCTGGAGAATGCATGATAGAATTCTGCAAAACCAATGATTGGTTCATTTCAAATACCTTCTTTACAATACACAGGTATTCCTAAAGATCTATTATCAGTGACACAAGCAAAACCATATGCATACTTATGTTCATTGCAGCTTTATACACAGTAACAAAAAGATGGAAACCCAAGGGTCCATCAATAAAGTGCCCAAAAAATAAACAAAATATGACATTTACACAATGAAATACTATGTTGTCGTTAGGTGCCATCAAGCCGGTACTGACTCATAGCGACTTTATGCACAGCAAATGAAACACTGCCTGGTCCTGGGCCAACCTCACTATTGTTCCCACACTTGAGCCCACTGATGCTGCCACTTTGCCAATCCATCTCGCTGGGGGTCTTCCTCTTTATCTCTGACCCTCCACCTTACCAAACATAATATCTTTTTCTAGCGACTGGTCCCTCCTGTCAGTATATCTGAAGTATGAGAGATGAAGTTTGGCAATCCTGGCCTCCAAGGATGGCTGCACTTCTTCCAACACAGATCTATTGGTTCTTTTGGCAGCCCATGGCACTTTCAATATTCTCCTTCAACACCATAACTCAAAAGCATCAA
>NW_006408737.1:4800087-4810932 GCF_000296735.1 Chrysochloris asiatica
TTCAGCCAAGATCCATCGGACATCAGCAATGATTTCCTTCATTCCATGGCCTCTTCTGAATCCAGCTTGAGCCTCTGGAAGTTCTTTGTCAATGTATGCTTGTAGCCATTTCTGTATTACATCTAGTAAAACTTTACTCGCATGGGATATCAAAGAGATTGTCCAAGGATTTTCGCATTCCATTGGGTCACCTCTCTTTGGGATGGGCACAAATATGGATCTCTTTCAATCAGACGGCCAAATACTATACAGCAATGAAAACTAATCATCAGTTCATGCCACGTGGTATAACATCGGTGAACCTGGAGGACATTATGCTAAGTGAACTAATTCACTCAAAGAAGGACAGATATTGTATGATCTCACTTTTACAAAAATATAAAAATCATTACACATAAAGAAACCAACCTTTTTTGGTAGTTACCAGGAGTGAGAGGAAGCAGGGTGGGGCATTACTCTCTGGGATGGGAAAGGCAGCAGTAAATGTCATGAACCCAATTTGCTATGTAAAATTTTACCCAAAACACAAAATATATTTTAAAATATGTTTACTGTTTCATATGATAAGGCCATCAAAAAATATTTATAAATGAAGATATCCAAAAGTGTAGTTTTTAGTTAAAACCAAAGTGTCTTGGTAGGATAAGACAGGAATATAATTGTGAAAGAAGGGAGAAAACTGTATTTTCATGTAATGTGCTGGGGAAAGAGGAGGTAGGGAGTCCCCTCTCTGTGACTTTGCCAACTCGGAATCAATGGCAGAGCTGTCGGTATCCAGCGATGACCAAGAGAAATACAATCTGTAGCCTGTGTGGTGCCAGGTGTTGTCCAGGTGTCATCCTGTTTGTGTTGTTCTCCAGTCCTCTCCTGCTGTCCACAAATCCCTGGCCTGCTGGCCTCTGAGCAGCCATGTAAATAAAGCAACACTCCCAGCAGCCATGCTGATGAAACACCTCTTGCCTCATAGGCAGTCACAGGCCTTACTCTATGGTGCTCACGTGGTGCTGTCCATCAGAGCCATGTAAGTGGAGGCAGCTTGCTTGCTCTTATTTCTTTAGACTAACTTGGAGTCCCTGAGTTATGCAAATGGCTAAGTGCTGAGACCTGAAGGTTGGCTGTTTGAATCCACTCAGAGGAGCCTCAGAAGAAAGGCTACGTGATTCACTGTCAAAAGATCACTGTCTCTGAAAATCCTCTAGAGCAATTCTACTCTGACACATGGGGTTACCATGAGAGTGAAACTGACTCACAGCAACTGGTAGAGCTAAGTAAAAATTGGAAATTTATCAGCATAATCAAACAGAGTCCCTCCCTAAATATGTCCCCTACACTGCTCCTATAAAGGTGGGGTCAACCTAAAGAAAACAAATCACAGGCCAAAGAGTTGATTTCTGGCATCATCACCTATTTGTCTAGTGTAACCTGAATGGGATGAATGGGATGAATCTCATGCATAAAGGAAAGAAAAGCATGGTCAAACCAATGCCCAATGGGCCTTTACTGTTCCAAAGGCAGCTGCCTAAGTATCCTTGAAAAATGGTCTGTCCATTTTTCAGTCTTGCTGTGGAGAATGGACTCAGCTCCTCATCCTTCCCTCCATGCTCTGGTGGTCATTTCCCACATCTGCTGCAGGTGTGGGGGAAGTAGGAAAGAAAGAGATGGCCACCCATTCATTCATTCATCCAGTCAACCAATGCTGAGCATGTATTATGTACCAGGCATTGAACTAGCTGCTGTGGCTACAGGTGTGAATAAGACAGTCCTTATGGGGTTTCATTCGATTGGATATCTGAAAAGTACATAGTGTGCTCCAATGAGAGAGGGAGGAGAGAGACAGAGAGAAGAGGGAAGTCAGGGAGAGAGGAGAAGGAGGGAGAGAAGGAAGAAGAAGATAAGAAGAAGGGAAGAGATATTTCTTTTTTGAAAGGTATCTTAGTAACTGATCCAGTGCCACTTAAATGGCATGGCCTACTGGATCTGAGAATCAGAGTCTGGTGCAGACATCTGGAGATGGATTGAAGCTAGAAGACCTGAGTTCTGTTAAATCTCAACTTTCTCCCTCTCCATCTTTGGAGGGGATATTTGGCAATGTCTGGAGACATTTCCTATAGTCACAACTGAGAAGAAGGGCCATTGCTATTAGGCAGGAATGTTGCCATGATACTAAACATCTTGCTATGCACAGAATATGGCCTCCCACCCCCAATAAGGAATTAAAATATAAGCCACACCCACTGCCATCAAGTCGATTCTGACTCAGAGCGACCCTGTGCAGGGTTTCTGAGTCTGTAAATCTTCACTGGAGCAGACAGCCTCACCTTTCTACAAGAAACGATGCAGTCCAGAATGCCAATAGTGCTGAGTTTGAGAAGCCCAGCTTAGTCCTTAATTACTGACAGAGGCCTCCGTTCCTAGGAATCTGCACAGGTGCCCTTGCAGAATTTGCAATCTAGCAGCTCCAGGATTAAAACTACAGATAATGCATCTGCTCAGAAACATCATGTTTTTTGCTGTGAAAGTCATTTCCACTAAATGATCATTTACTGGGGCTGAATAGGTGCTGTCCCCTTTGGAAGGGCTCTGCAACTGATCGGGCCAGCAGCCTGGCTTCATGGACATATAACCTGTGCAGTTGTACAAGCCTTCATGCTGAGAAGGGCCATCCAGCCCTTGGTTTAATACTCTGCCATCAATGTCTTGAATTTCTTCATACTTTTCAAACATAAGGACCTACATTTTCATTTTGCAATGGGCCTCACAAATTATGTAGCAAGTTCTGACTGTGGGCTCCTTCCCCATATCTCTTGGTGTTTACCTTCCCATACACACAGTTGTCTTCCACCTTTCTCTGACCACTTGTCTTGGGACAAGTCAGAGGTGCTGTGGAGTTACCATTATTGGCAACATTCAATGAGGAATAGGAAGTTGGGGGTTTATACTGTAGCTTCCTCAATTCTCAGGTGGGGCAACTCCAAGGCAAGTTCTACAGTCTCCTGGACCAAGTTCCACATGCTCCCAGAGTACAGGTAGCAGACCTTGTTTATCGATGTCTGCTTGATTGGCTTTCTTCATGTTCCTACTACCTTACCACTGCTTCCTGGCGGTACAAATTCACCAGTCACTCCTTGGAACCCCTATTCAAGGTCACTATCAATAGACAGTGACTCGATGGCACTTAATAACAACAACAATCCTCGAATGTATTGACCAGATACCTGAATTTGCCTCCAAATTCTGTCTCAGGATCTGCTTCTGGGAGAACCCAAACTAAGACAGTCATAGATTCTCCACTTAGCTCACTCTTGTCTGGTCCTTGAAAACATTTGTTTTTGCAGCCCTTGACTTCTGCATATGCGGTGTCTGACGTGAGCAATGCCTGAAGTTCAAAGTGGTCACCCTACTTCCCTCTACCCCTGCATCTCCATATTAACGGGCTAATATAATAAGGAAAACGATAATAAAAATGATCCACCAGACCTTATTGCACACACTTCTCATACATGAGGGGGCTATGAAAAGTTTGTGAAAAAAAATCCATTCTCTTTTCATTCCATTTTTTCCACTGCCCTTTTGAAGCCCTGTTGTATTAACTTATTTAATCCTTTAATCCTCTGATGGGAGTCCTGGTGTGGCGCTTTAGGATAAGCACTGGACTGTTAAATGAAAGGCCAGTGGTTCAAACTCACCAGTCCCTCTTTAGAAATCCTATACAAGATCACTACCAGTTGGAAGCGACTTGGTGGCATTTAATAACAACAACAATCCTCGGATGTAGCTACTATTACTATAATTCCATTTTGAAGAAGTAGAAATTAAGGCACGAGGTCAGCTATGCAGTAGGAGGGGGAGTCTGGATGTAAACCTCATCAGGCTGTCTCCTGAGTCCCCATTTCCATGTTTACACTACACTCCCTAGAATACAAGGTTGGCCTGCCCAAGAATCAGTTGAGTAAATAAAAACAGGGCTTCCACGGCACCTCTCACTGACAGTCTTATCCAGCAGGTCTAGGGGTAGACCAGAAAATCGGAACTTCACACGAACTCCCTGTGAGAGTCAGATGAGCATTCAAACCTGATTGTAACTGAAATAAACAAAGAAGATGGCTTGGAGCAGGGGGAATAAAGAGCCTCCTCTGGAATACATGGGGACCCTGCCCTTCACAGAGGTCTACGGGACTCTGTCTGAAAAAGTTTCCCCCATATCTGCCTGGGTAGCACAGTGGTTAAGCATTCAGCTGCTAACCAGAAGGCTGGCTGTTCAAACCCACCCAGCAACCCTTCTGAAGAAAGAGCTAACAATCTTCTCCTGTAAAGATTATTACCTAGGAAACAAATGGGCCAATTCGATTCTGCCACATAGGGTTGCTACAAGTTAAAATCAATTGATGGCACCTAACAACATCACCAATACCTGCTTAGACAGTAGTGATGATGGTGTTGTTAGGTCCATTGGCTCCATCTTGCTGCCCTTAGTTTTCATGTCTCAGCCTGGCCATCTTTGGCTCTGATGCTTTGGATTGTCCCGTCATGCCCAGTTGCCCTCTGCACAGGACATTACTTTTTGTTATCCTCTGCCCATCCCTACAGTTTCAAAGGAGCTCTATGCTCCTCCAAGATCAACTCTGTCCCCAGAAGCCTAGCTTGGATTAGAGAGCTTCCACCCCCGCCCTCCTGTTGCCTGGGAGGGGGGTGTGAACACCCACTGCTGAACAGTGCTAATAATGGCTAGTCTCCAATGGTGCTAATTCAAAGATTAAAAACACAGCACATTTCTGTTTATTCCTTTAAGAATGAACAGTAGCTGGTGTTCCTCAGATCAGAAGATTAACTGGCTTTGCTCTAAAGCCATTTAGGGCCACGGAAACACGAATGCTATGTCAACACACTTTAAAAGAGAGATTATTCACAAAGATGCAATGGTTGTCAAACCTAGCTGATCATTCACATTGCCTGGGGAGCTAAAAAAGGATAAATAAACATGCTGCCCCACCCTATGAGAAATCTGAGGTAGGAGCTGTGGACTTTGAGGGTCTTGTAGGTGAATGATAATAAGCCAGTCTTAGACCACTGGGACCCCAGCAGCACAGACCACCCTCAATCCTGAGCCCCAGGACAGCCTTTTTTTGTTGTGTCTTTTCCCTTTAAGATCGCTCCAGACAAGCTTTCAAATCTGGATGGTTTACAAATGCATTCCTCAGAGTTCATTCTTCTGTCTGCTACACTAACAGCTGCACTTCTGTCCAATCCGCTTAATAGCTGCACTTCTTCAAAGTCAAAGGATACTGAAGCAGAATTGGAATGGCCTTAAATGGTTCCCCTAACTCAGAGGCCCTGATTTAGCCATTTATGGTAGGGACTTAGGAGAAGGCGTCACCAAGGAGTCCTACAGACGTATATAAAGGATGACTACAAAGTCCAACACATAGTGTCACTGTCTTCCTGGGATGTTCCAAACATTAATTTAGTTTTGGCAGATTCCAGATTCCCAGAATTACCACCTAAGAGATGTAGCCATCTGTTTTCAGGTCTATCCTTTGGAGTCAGTTGAGCACTGGTGACCACCAACCCACAACAAAACCGTTCACTTAGTGCGAACTCTAGAACCAGGCTCTTAACACATATGAACACCCTCCTATCTGCTACAACATGATTTTATTTTCACAGAGAGTCTCTCTCTTCAATAAAACGTCAGAATTGGATTCTGAGGATGATGGTGGCAGATGATGTAAAATCATGCTGGCTCTTTTTTTCTCTTTTGCTCAAAGCAAACAAAGAAGCAAAACCAAAGAACAACAAAATAAAAAAATTTTAAACCAAACAACAACAACAAAAATCACAAAACAAACATACACAAGGAACTATTTGTAATGTTTGATGATTTCTGTGGCATAGATAACCATTATTGCTGATTCCCAGCTACTGACCTGAAGCCACTGATTCTGCAGAGACATGCAGAGTTGGGACAGGATGCACAAGATCAGCTCGTGAAGGCCCAAGTCAGCCCCAGTCCACGGACTCTAATGCCTGGCAGGAAGATCTCTGGGTTGACGGGCACTTTCCTGCCCTTACATATACACACTGTGTTGAGAGCTTTCTACCAATCTATCCTAGCCTTTATTCATTCACTCAACAATTACACATTAGCTATATATGAAGTTCCAAACACTATTCTAGATTATCATCTCTTTGAAACCTTATGAGCACCCTGGAAATAGTGATAATTACAGCTAACATTGATTTAGTCTTTACCATGTTCCAGGTACTGACCTTAACATGCTTCATATATTACTCATACTGATACTGTTCAAGTGTTGTTGTTGTTAGGTGCCATCAGTGGGTTTTCAACTAATAGTGTCCCCATGTGACAGAATGGAACTGGCCCATCGAGTTTTCTAGACTAGAATCTTTACAGGAGCAGATTGCCAGAGCTCTTTCTCCCATGGAGCCACTGTGTGGGTTTGAACTGCCAACCTTTTGGTTTAGCAGCGCCAGGGAAAGCTGGGCATGCAGCATTTAGCAGCATGTCAAATCTAAGCTGAGAAAAAGTTGTGCCATCAGATTCCTTTTATTTGATGTAGGTAATATTATTATTCTCATTCATCAATGAGGATGTTGTTAAGTACCGTGGAGTCGGTTCCGACTCATAGTGACCCTGCACAGGGTTTCCGAGGCTGTAAATCTTTACAGGAGCAGAACGCCTCATCTTTCTGCCACGGAACTGCTGGTAGTTTTGAACTGCCGACCTTGAGGTTAGCAGCCTGATTCGTAACCACTACGCTACCAGAGTTCCCTATCAATGAGGATACAGGAACACAAAGAGGTTAAGGGAGTCAATGTCATTGAACTAGAAGGATGTTGTTGTTCGGTGTCATCAAGTCAGTACCAACTTATAGCAACCCTATGTACAACAGAATGAAGCACTGCACGATCTTGGGCCAATCTCACAATCTTTGCTACATTTGAGCCCATTGATGCCACCATTGTGCCAATTCATCTCATTGGGGGTCTTCCTCTTTTACTCCTACCTTCCATTTTATCAAACATGATGTACTTCTCCAGTGACTGGTCCCTCCTGACAATATGTCTGAAGTATGAGAGATGAAGTCTAGCCATCCTGGCTTCCAATGAGCACTCTGGCTGTATTTCTTCCAACAAAGATCTACTTGTTCTTTTGGCAGTCCATGGCACTTTCAATATTCTCCTCCAACTCCATAACTCAAATGCATCAGTTCTTCGACAGTCTTCCTTATCACTGTCCAGCTGTCGCATGCATATAAGGTTACTGAAAATACCATGGCTTGGGTCAGGTGCACCTTAGTCCTCAATCTGACATCTTTGCTCTTCAACACTTTAAAAAACTCTTCTGCAGTGGATTTACCCAGTGCAATACATTGTTTGATTTCCTGACTGTTGCTTCCATGAGTGTTGATGGTTGATCCAAGCAAAATGAAATCATTGATAACTTCAATCTTTTTCCATTTATATGGATGTTACTTACTGATTCCGCGGTGAGGATTTTTTGTTTTCTTTACATTGAGGTGCAACCCATACTGAAGGCTGTGGTCTTTGATCTTCATCAGTAAGTATTTTAAGTCTTCTTGGCTTTCAGCAAACAAGATAGTTATCATCTGCATATCACAGGTTGTTAGTGAGCCTTCTTCCTCTAATCCTGATGCCACGTTTTTCTTCATATAACCCAGCTTCTCTGATTATGTGTTCAGCATACAGATTGAATGAGTATGGTGAAAGAATACAATCCTGGTGCACACCTTTCCTAATTTTAAACCATTCGGTGTTCTCTAGAAGGTGGTAGAGCTGAATTGCAAACCCAGGCAACCTGGCTCCAGAGTCCCTGTTCTTAATCAACACATAATACTATCTACAAATGACAAAGGAGAAGAATCAATAATCATAGACTTTAAACAACACAGCCATAGTGAGAAAGAAGGGAAGGAATAGACAGGGATTTAACCTCAGAACGGCCTAACTCCAAAGACTATTTTCCAGAGCCTCCCGAAGTGCCACCTGTCTGAGGCCTCAATAACTCTCTATGATCACTGAGTGATTTCAGGGAGAAAATGCCTTCTTTTTTAACCACGGATCCTTAGACCCCACCACCTCAGTCAGTTTGTCACATGGCAGTGGCTTGGGTGTTGTTATGATACTGGAAGCTATGCCGCAAGTATATAAAAAATTAACAGAGTCACCCATGGTGAACAATTGTTAGAGGAGGAACTTGCAGACTAAGATAAACTAGGAAAAAGGCTTAATGATCCATTTGTGAAAATGAGTCAATGAAACCTTTGGGAGTACAGAATACTGGCTGGTGTAATACTGGGAGAAGAGGCCCCTAAGTTGGAAGGTGCTCAGTGGACCCAAATCAATGAAGTCCAGCAGACCAACTGTGAAGATGGCACAGAACTGGGCAGCATTTCATCCCGTGGTTTATGGGGGCACCAGGATTCAACAGGAGCTAACAACAACAAATCCCTCTAACCGAAGTGAAGAAATTATACAGCAAAGCTCAACTTCTTTTTAGCTGGAAAGTTGATATATAATATTTGTATACAAAATCCAGTTTCTCTGGGATAAAAATCCCTTTCAAGCAAAATCAAGTAATGAGGGAGGAAGGCCTAAATTTGGGTGGCCGTTTCCTGAGATGCGTGTGACTCACCTTTGGGATGAAAAGGATAATCATGGCTGGGAAATGCAATATGGGGGTCACAGATCATGTGGGCGTTCACCATGGGTCTATCTGGGGTACACGTCCAATGCTCCTGCATCCTCCAGCTCAAGGTTTCTGAATGTTCACACCAATTTTGCTCCTGACATAGCCAACTTGCCCAAAGTCACAGAACTGGTAGTCAGCATAGCCAGGGAGGGTATCCAGCTCTTCCTCTCCCAGGACCAGAGATCTATGTCTTCCTTCCTCTACCATGAGTAATTCTGCCTAGGAAAATTTGAATGAAATAGTAGAAGCCAGTTGTCACCACTGACTAAATGACTTTGGAAAAGGGCCATCTTGTCTTTACACTTCCTGAGGGCTATGTGTGAGGAGGAACCACCTATAAAATGAAGATGAGACAGAGGCCTAAATGCTTTGAAATTACTTAAAGAGCATTAAATATTCTTGTTATTCTGATGGTTTTTGGCAGGAATCATAAGACTTATTAAAATTCCATAATGATGATAAATAGCAACCATATCCATCCAGACAGGAATGGACACCACTCTAGCCCCGGGACTTCTAGTCCTTCACCATCTTAGGAGCACTGAGTAGGGCCTCCACAGGAGCTTCAAGAGGACATGACCTTGAACTCAGAGCCTTAGAAAATGCTAGGCAGGGCAAATCCTGGTGTCTCATCACAGAACGGGGATTCTAACACAGTCAAGCCCATGTCTTCTACTCCAACGTGCCGGGAACTTGGGAAGTACAGTTGCCATTTACAGTGAAATCAGTGGCCAACTTGAGTTTTGATGCTGATTTCTTCTTGTGTACAAGACATGGAGAGTTTAGAGTGTCACCCTACTCAGAAATTTGATGATCCTGAGAGTATGATTCTGAGTTCAAAATATTGAGAGTCTAAGTTTCTGAGGCTCTGTGATTCTCAGCTACTGACCCCATAACCCTTAGATCCTATGAACAGATTACATTGCTTCTGAAAACTCCACTACAGACACCCTCCTGGCCCCACCACTTCTGGTGGCCTCAGAGTCAAAGGTCGTGGTCTCCACTGCCTTTCAGCTCTGTGTGCAAGACTCTGTGCTCAAGTCACATTCTCAAACACACCAAGCACACTCATGCCACAGTGGCTTTGCATTAATTGCTCCATCTGCCTGGAACTTTCTTTCTGCCTTCACCTGACCCAGATCAGAGATTCTTTAGAAAGCCTTCTCTCATGGGCAGTTTTCCCAACTAGGGAAAGAGCTGGAGGGAGGGAGGACTGACCTCAGGTCCTGAGCTCCAACTCTTTCCAGAGGAAGAACTATCGCTCTCTTTGGCAATATGTCAGAATGGCAGCTTGAGAAGCAGTTCACTGCTTCTCTAGTTGTGTAAGCTGTGGCTTGACCTGGCTAATTCATGACTTGGGAAAGCTGGCTGGGGTTCGCAGACATATTTACACCCCAGCCTGCACTTGGAGTCAATCAGACTGGTAGATTTGATGCCCTCTTCTTCCACCAGCTTGTAGGGCACCTACAGGTAATCTATTCTCATAAAGGATTTCGTGAAGGGGTGGGTGACAAGGCAGGTGCTCTGTTCTTGGTCCCTGGATTTTATTTCTTTGTTGAAAGATGGCAAGTAGAGCAGAAAAGTCAGGTGCTCAGGGAGAGATAGGCCTCAGTTTGACTCCCAGCCTACCATTTACAAGCTGTGTGACTTAATCTTTCTGAGTCTCAGTTTCCTCATCTGTGAGATGGGACTGTTATCTACCTTGTTGGTTTGCTATGGGATACCACGAGATACTGTAAATGTTCAGCAAATCACACCCTTCTCAATCTAAATGAAGGTATCTAGTATCAGCACTGGACTGCGAATCACCAGGTTGGCAGTTCAAACCCACCAGCTGCTCCTCAGAAACCCTATGCAGGGTCTCTGAGTCAGAACCGACTCGATGACAGTTAACAACAACAACAACAGGTTAGGAGCATGTCACCTCAATGTTATCTGAGAGAGTCGGGCCTTCCGCAAACCACCAACCTACTCTTCAAGATCACTTAGCATCTGATCACACTGTGCTTGATCCCAGGTCCCCATCCCATCCCAACCTGTCATCCATTTACTTAACAACCCCTTTAAAGTAATTTCTGTGTGCCAGGTACGCCTTAGAAGCTTTATTTGTATCA
>NW_006408737.1:4811333-4815497 GCF_000296735.1 Chrysochloris asiatica
ATGGCACATGACAACAACAACAACAGGTAAATATTGCCAATGACCCATTTAATAGATGAGGGAACTGAGGCAAAAATAACTAACAAGCTGGCATTCCAATTTTAGCAGTTTAGCCCACGTCCATGTTCTTAACACATTTGCTAACTAGGCTGTTTTCCTCAGAGAGGAGGTAGTTAGAAGGGGGTTTTAAGATGCTGAGTGGTCTTGAGGAGCAGGTTGGTTTGCAGAAGGCCCGATTCTCTCAGATAACACTGAGGTGACATGCTCCTAACCTGTTGTTGTTAAGTGTCATCAAGTCAGTTCTGACTCATAGAGACCCTGCATAAGGTTTCTGAGGAGCAGCTGGTGGGTTTGAACTGCCAACCTTGTGATTTGCAGTCCAGTGTTGATACTAGGTACCTTCATTTGAAAGGGAAGAAGAAGCAAAGGCATTTAGATGTAGGCTCTGTGCTAGGCACTTAAGTATGTCTTATCAGTCTCACTTTGAGATTTAAAGCACACTGTTTAAAAAGAGGGGAGGCTATCCTATCACTTTTCTTGCTCATAGCAACCCCGAGAAGTAGAGAGCTTTATGCTCTTGGGCTCATCTTACAAATGAACAAAATGAGGCTAGGAAGAAGCATGCAGGGTGTTTATATACCAATTTCTATCTGTCATTGCTGGGGGTTGCTCTGGAGTGTGTTAATTCCCTACACTTCCAACTTGCTTTGTGCACAGCAAAGCAACCTTCTAAGGCTTTGGAGAAAGTCCACAGGTAAAGATAGGCAGGTACAGCAAATGAAACTCAGCTTGCACCCCTACATGGTCAGGCCAGAGACACAGCATAGTACCAACAGCTCTGTTCCATGGGGCTCGCCTGGATGGAGACTGTACCGAACACACAGCCGAGGTGTTTGCTCATTTCTTTGGCTGTCCCCTGCAGATCTTAATGAATAGAGGTTTGCATGTTTGCTTTATTTTAATAAATATATACTAAGAATTAATGTGTGAGTAAGTCAGCAGATGAATGAATGATTCGTGTCACAGCTCGATGTTTTCTAATGATCAAGATTTCAACTTTCTCCAGTATGACTTTGGTAGTGTTATTGTTGTTGTTGTTGTTAGGCACCATCAAGTCAATTCTGACTCACAGTAACCCTATGCACAATAGAATGAAATACTTCCTAGTCCTGTGCTATCCTCACCCTTTCTGCTGTCACCATGTCAATCCATCTCACTAGGGGTCTTCCTCTTTTTCACGGACCCTCCACTTTACCAACCATGGCATCCAAAGTCTCACCATCCTGCTTTCTAAGGAGCATGTTGGTGGTACTTCTTCCAATACAGATTTGATCTTCTAGTGGTACATGACACCTTCAATATTCTTCCCCAACACCGTAACTCAAATGCATCAATACTTCTACAATCTTCCTTACTCACTGTCCAATTTTCACAAGCATATGAGGCAACTGAAAATACCCTGGCTTGGGTCAGGCACTCCTTAGTCCTCAAACTGGTATCATTGCTCTTGAACACTTTAAAAAGGTCTTGTGCCAGAGATTTGCCAAATGCAATACATTGTTTGATTTCTTGACTGCTGCTTCCATGAGTAGGAATTGTGGATTCAAGCAAACTGAAGTTTTTCACAACTTCAATCTTTTCCTCATTTATCATGATATTAATTGGGCCAGTTGTGAAGATTTTTTGTTTTATCTTGAGGTGCAATCCACACTGAAGACTGTAGTCTTTGATCTTCATCAGTAATTATTTTAAGTCCTCTTTATTTCCAGCAAGAAAGGTTGTATTATCTGCATATTTGTTGTTGTTAGGTGCTGTCTAATTAGTGACTCTGTATATGAACGAAACACTGCCCTGTCCTGCGCCATCCTCACAATTGCTTCTACACTTGAGCCCATTGTTGCTTCTCCTGTGCCAATCCATCTCATTGGGGTCTCCCTCTTTTTCACTGTAGCTCCACTTTACCAAACATGATGTCCTTCTCTAGGGACTGGTCTTTCCTGATATTATGTCCAAAGTATGGAATTCTGGTCATCTTGAATAAGATGAATAAGGAATAACAGAATAAGGAGTAGTCTATTTGTCTTTCTTCAAACACATTTTTTTTGTGTCTCTGGCAGTCTATGTTACCTTTAATATTCTTCTCCAACACCATAACTGAAATGCATCAATTCTTCCAAGATCTTGGTCTATGTACAGGTTCTTCATGAGTACAATTATGTGTTCTGCAATATCCATTCTTCACAATGCTATCCATAGCTTCTCACGATCCACACAGTCGAAACCTTTGGATAGTTAATAAAGCATAAGCAAACATCTTTCTGGTATTCTCCTCTCTTGGCCAAGAATCATCTGACATCAGCAATGATATCCCTAGTGCCACGTTCTCTCCTGAAGCTGACTTGAATTTCTGGTTGTTCTCTGCGGTTGTACTGTTGCAGCAATTTTTAAATTCAGAAAAATTTTACTTGCATTTAATATTAATGATATTAGTATTAATGATTTCTACATTCCTTTGAGCTACTTTTTTTTTTTTTTTTTTTTTTTTGCAATGGGCACAGATATGGATCTATTACAATCAGTTGGCAAGGAAGCTTTCTTCCAAATTTCTTGGCATAAATCAGTTTGTTGAAAGATTTCAATTTGCATTCCATCAGTTCCTGAAGCCTTGTTTTTCACTAACTCTTTTGGTGCAGCTTAAACTCCTTCCTTCAGTACCATTGGTTCTTGATCATATACTTCTTGAAATGGTTGAATATTGACCATTTCTTTTTGGCGAAGTGACTTTGTGTATATCTTCCATCTTCTTTTGATGCTTTCTGCATCATCCAATATTTTGCTCACTGTTGGACTCAAGGCAACTCTGTATAGGGTTTCTGAGGAGCAGCTGGTGAGTTTGAACTGCCAACTCTGCAGTTCAAACTGACCTTTAGGTTGAGTGCTTATCCTATGGCACCACACCACAGAATCCTTCAGTATTACAAGTTGAGGCTTGAATTTTTTCTTTAATTCTTCCAGCTTGAGAAGTGCTGAGCATATTCTTCCTTCAATAAGTCATTGGTCTTGCAGAATTCCATCATGCAGTCTCCAGCATCATTTCTATCAATTAAGGCCATGTTTTCTAACTACTGATCCTTCCTTTTTGTTTCCAACCTTCGCCTTCCAATCACCAGTAATTATCAACACATCTTGATTGAATGTTTGATCAGTTTTAGACTGAAGAAGTTGGTAGAATTCTTCAATTTCATCACCATTGGCTTTAGTGGTCGGTGTGTAAATTTGACTGCTACTGGTATTAATTAGTCTTCCTTGTGGTGGGGGTTGTGCGCTACAGAGTCCAGTCTGACTCATAGTGATCCTGTACAGGGTTTCAGAGGTTGTAAGCTTTTTACAGGGGCAGGAAGTCTCATCTTTCTCCCATAGAATGACTGGTAGCTTCAAACTGCTGACCCTATGTTTAGCAGCCTAACTCATAATTCAGTGTGTTACTAGGGTTCCTTGGTCTTCTTTGCACACCTATGGATATACCTTATCACAGAGAGCAGTATACTTCAATATAGATCACGAAATGTTCTTTTTGATGATTACACTATTCCTCTTGACATTTTTTTGTACCTGGCATAGTAAACCATATGATTGTCTGATTCAAAATGACCAATACCAGTCCATTTCAGCTCACTAATGCCTAGGATACCTATCTTTATGCATTCCATTTCATTGTCGATAGAAAATGAAGGTCTGGCAGCTGCAGTCTCTGTTGTTAGGTTGTTACTCAACAGAAAGAAACGCAGCCAGATCCTGTGTCATCCTCACAATTGCTTCTATGCTTGGGCTAAAGTCTGTAGTTAAGGGTTATAATAAACACAAGGGACAGTATTATGGATTGAATGGTGTCTCCGTAAAAGAGATGTTGAAGTTCTAACCCCTCTAACTGAGAATGTGATTTTCTTTGGAAATAGGGACTTTGAAAATGTTTTCAGCTAAGTCAATATGAGTCATTGTAGAATAGGGCAGAACCAAATCCAACCTGAGTGGCCCTTATAAAAGAGGAGATGAGGCTACAAAGGCAAGAAGTGACTGGCTTACAAGCTTTCAAGAGGGAACCTAGATCCAGAGGGCCTGGAGGAAGGTAGAATCTCCAGTGTATAGTATTCAATCTGACTAGCC